>NW_016690188.1:5344040-5384582 GCF_001604755.1 Lepidothrix coronata
GCCGCCAATCAGCGCCCGCCGCCCCGCCAATCACCGCCCGGCCCCGCCCCCGCCGCGCACCGCCCCCTCCCCAGCCCCGGGGGCGCGTGACTCTCGTGTGCACGCCGCGCGCGCGGGGGCGGAGCCGGACGCGCGGCAGCAGCCAATGGCGGCGGGGTCCGGGGTTGGAGGGGGCGGGGCCTTGGAGGGGGCGCGACCAATGGGGGCGCGATGCGGCCGGCGCGCGGGGCGCTCGGCGGGAGCGCCCGCACGGGGCGACGGGGCGGCAGAACGGGCCCCAAGGACCCGCTACCACCTCTCTCCCGGCTCCCACCGCTCCCCCCACCGCCCCCGCCCGGCCTGCGGCGGCCGCCGCTGCCCACGAACCCGCCGCTCCGCTCGTTCCTCTCGGCGGCCCCGGAGCGCCGCCCCCCGTCCCTCCACCGCGCCGGTCGGCGGTCGCGGAGCGCCCCCTGGCGGCCCCGCCGCGCCCCGCAGACTGGCCCGACGGGGCTCGTCCCGGGATCTGCTGGCGCCGGGGGGCGGCTCCTCGCCGCGCCCGTTTCCAGTTCGATGCGGTACCGTGCGACGGTCACAGATCGAGCCATCTCGCTCTACCGCGCCGGGCACCCCGCCCCCGCCCCGGCATCTCCTCTGTTGTGTCGCGCCTGAGAGCGAAATTAACCACTGAGTATTAAATTTAAGCCGCGCTCCTCCCTCACCTCACCTCTGCACAGCCGCCCCGTGCCGAAGTTCGGCGTGAGCGGGGCCGGGGTTTGGAGCTCCCACCGGGCATGTTCGAAGCCCCTCCAGTTGCCCCGCTCCACTCATCCTCAGTGCATGGATTCACAGAGCGCTGGCACATCCGACTCAGGAAAATACCTGTGAATTAGTGTGTGCTCATGTCCACCACCCCGAAACCCCGGCTGTTCCCAAGGCCTCGGCTGCTGTGCAGCGATCCCAGGTGGAAGAACAGACACCCGATGCCTGGCCATCAGTGCTCCATGTCCGTCAGTTATGAGGGATACAGAATGCAGGACACAGTTCAGCATCCCTGAGACACAGCCAGAGACGAACACTGGGAGCTGCCGGTATGGCTTGTGCTGGCTGAGACCCTTTAGAGGAGATAAAACAGCCCCTGCTTTGTTTAAGCTCTTGGAAAATAGAAGAGTAAAGAATTGTGCAAGACGACCCAATACGGCAGCAGAGCACAGGGCTCCGGGGGCTGTAGCCACAAATCCTTCCTGGTCCCAAATCTCATTCAGCTCATCCTGAGGGAGTTCTGCAGGTCTGCTCCCCCCAGGGAGGTGGCAGGTGTCCCTGAGCCAGAGTGACCTCCTGCTAAACACAGTGAACAGGAACTCAGGAATCCCTTCTCTTTCCCCCCAACTTTGGGCCACTGCGCTCACAACACTTTCCCTGCCTGCTGTGGGAGGACAACAATGCTGCAGATCTCACAGTGGAAGAATAGGATTTGGGGCACCTCTACAATCATCAAAACACCCAGACCAGGTCGTTGGACAGATTGTTTTGGGGTTCCTCACGTGGGATGAGGCTGCAGGACCTCCTCTTTTCATGGATTGAGGGCTAAAATCCCCAAGGCTGCACAGGTACAAGCAAAGCCAGGCAGACAGGACACCCCCACATCCACAGTATGGTGAAGATCCCTACTCTAATGCTCCAGATCAAAGTCAAGTCCTCTTAGCTGCTTCCTCCCAGAGATGCTGAGACTTTGGAGAAAAAATAATGCTGTGCAAATGCAGTGGCATTTAAGCTGTGGCCTTTTTCCCTATGCACACAAGAGGGGAGACTTCACTGGGGGTGCATCTCCTTCCAGGCAAGTTGAAAGGATGCAGCAGGGATTTATGTCTTTTTAATGAAGGAGTTTGCAGGTAGGACCCCCCGCCCCATCTGCTCTTCCATTCTCACTGGGAAGGCTCTCTTTGATAGCAGAAGCTAATTGCTGCAAATCTCCAGGGGTGAGCTGTTTGGGGGATTTTGAGGAAGTCTTTGTAAGTAATAGAGGAAGAGAGCTATGCGGGAGAGCATTAAGCAGCCTCTTGGTGGTATTTTCAGCAGGTCCCATCACTGAGGTCATTCCACACAATTTCAGAGCTCTTCATGCCTACTGGTCTCAGCCACCCCAAGGCTGCTCTGCAAGGGACCCCTACCTGAAACCACGTAATACATGTCCTGATGATCCAGACAACACCAAAGATTCTTTTTTTTTTAAATCATGGCATAGCTCTAAACCCAACAACTTATGAGTTTTTGTAGACCAAATAGGTCAGGCTCATAGTCTAGTCCAAAGCCAAAGGGACAGGCTGGCAAGGTGACTTTCCAGGAAACTGTATTTAAGGGCATTACTTATATATTTAATCTCTAAAATATTACTTAATTGCTGCCCTGGCCTGGTCAAGCATTCTGGGCTGATACACCTGTTTCTGGACTTCCCATCACTGTGTGACAGTCGGGTATTACCTGTTCATTCGTGCTTTTCATTCCAGGTGTTCTGGAAATGCCTCCTGAACACTTGGACCCTCCTCAGCCACTGCTACTGCTACTGCAGTGCGTCCTTGGCACTGGGCCATGTTTGTTTTTTAACCCAAATTTTACTGTTTGCTTTCTATCTTCCCCCACACCACAGCAAGGTGATATTTAAATAGCATAGAGGGGAAATTTGGCCCCTCCTGGAAAATCAGTGTGAGGGTGGCTGGAAATGGTCCCTCATTTCCAAGCACAGCTGCTCACCTAAGGGCTGTTCAACAGCCCCCAGCCTTTCCCAAACAGCGTCTGCAAGCCAGAGCATGCAGGATTCCTGCTGGGCAGCAGGAGTGCAGCCCATCACCTCCCACCGCAGCCTCGAAGCCCTCGCTCTTTGCCCGCTACGGGATGGGGCCAGACGCGATTCTGCTTTTCCAGAAGCGCCGTATTTCCCTGCAAAACTCCGCAAGTGCGGTGCCTGCAGGGGACTCGAGGCTTTCCCACTAGAGGGAGTTCAGGAGAAAACAGAAATCTCAGCGACGCTGCACAGGGAAGGAGAGAGCAATTCCCATCTCCTGGAACGAGCTGCAAAGCATGGGGAGCTGCGCCTGGGGCATCCCCGCCCTGAATGCAAATAAAGGTGACATCCTTCTGCAGCCTGTGTGCCACGTTGAGTTCTTGATGGAAAAGTAGGGCTGGCCGAGGCCCCAGGAGCTGACCAATCCTTCTTGCCCACCACCCGGGGGAGATGCTCACCCCACGGGGAGATGCTCACCCCACGGGCAGCTGGCATGGACTCTGCATGGCAGATGCTTGCATATGGAGGGTTAGCACAGCAAGATCAAAAGAAGGAAAAGAGCAACTGGGCTGTTTATTGCTGTGCCTTTCACTCCTCAGAAGCATTTAGATCTGAGCTGCGAGCTCCCCAGGACCAAAAATTGGAGCCAGGCTGACACAGAGGAGGGGAATGCTGCAAGATCAGGTCCCCACAGGCTCAGCACCAGCACACAGTTGCTGCCAAGCACACGCCAGACCTGCCATCTCATGTTTAGGGACCCACAATCCCTTTCCCACAGAGACTGTCCCAGCCCGTGTGCCCAAGCCATGCGGCCACTGCCAGCCCCACAGCGAGGGGACCCACAGGACAGCTGTCTGTCCTCACTGCACCCAGGCACAACCTGCCCCACCACCCCGACATGGAAGCATAGCACCCCACAGGCCTGTGGTCCCAGCCATGAGCACACAGCCTTTGAGCTCAGACATTTATTTGCTCTCTGGTGAAAGACACGCCACTGGGGTCATGTCCTCCTGCCTTGCTGGCATCTGCTGGTGTGTGGGCACTCAGCAGCACCCTGGGGGACCAGAGGTGCCACGAGGACAGCAGGCAGGACCTGGGGCTGCCAGCTGCTCCAGCAGCTGGAAGGGATTGCAGATCTTCTCCTGGAGGGCAGAGAAAAACCCAGGGCGGGATCAGGCCAGAGGGAAGCAAGAGGTAACCTGAGAGTGGCATTTCCCCCTTTCTCAAACCCTGCCAGTGTAGAGCAACCCAAGCAGACCCCCTAAGCTCCTGGGTCACTCTAGCTGCTTTTCTCTGCTATGAGGAGGAAGCCAAGAGTTTCTCTGGGACTTTGTCCAAGCAGGAGGCATTTCTGAGATAAAAGCAGAGCCAGAGACCCAAGAACATCTCCCCTCCCCAAGTACAAGGCTGCGTTTCAGGGATACGCAGCTGCAGGGCATTATCTCCCTTGCCTCTCCTGGCCCATCAACAGGCTGGAGGGACCACCAAGGAGAAGAAAGAGGTTTCCAGCAGATAGAGTGCTTTGTGCTGCAAGGTCAGGGTTGGCAGATAGGGCCAATCTGCTCTCCCATCAGCAGCTGGGAGAGCAATGGGCAGGAAGGAGCTGCAGGGATGGGCCATCACCTCCTCCGGCAGGCTGTACACAGCCACTCCCCTCAGGGGAAGGATGTCTGCCCATGGGAAACCTCAGAAAAGTCCACCTGTTAGCCTCACCAGTCCCCATGGACATGTTGGGGGGGGGCAAGGGGTTCTCACACCTGGTGGTTAGAGCAGACCCCCCTTTGGAGGGCTCTGACTTGGGCTGGGGTACAGTTTGTCCACACTTAGCACCAGGCATCAACCTTGGTGCCCCATAGGCTTCTGCCTGGCCCAGAAGCACTTGGGTGTCTTGGTATCATGCCATAGCCCCTCTGATACCCCAGGGCAACTCTGATGGCACAGGACACCCCTGTGCCCATCCCTGAACCCAGCCGCAGAGCTGCCTGCTACCAACCTTCGCCCTCTTGCAACAGTTGCCCTGTGCTGCTGTGGCACTGGCCCCAGCTCGGATCAGGAACTCCTCTGCAAACCTGGAGCTCTGCAAGATTGCAGCCATCTCGGCATCCACGTCCACCACCTCTCCTTCCTGGGAGCAGGGGAACAGTCACAGGGCTGGGGTCCTGGATATGTGTCCCAAGGGGGCCCCAGCCACCCAGCCAGAAAATGGAGAGAGAGAAAGTGGGGGCAGATCTTGGCCCAGAACTCTAGAGAAACACCCACAACAACTAAACAGTGGGCTTCAGACCCTCTTAGGAAGCCACCATGGATGTCCTGCTTCTACCTTTACTGCAATACAGTGCATGGATCTGTAACCCTTTCCTGACCATTTGCACTCCCCTGGATTTATACAGCCCCTCTGCTCCCATTCATCACCCCTTTGACCAAAGCTTGTCCCCCAAATCACAGAGGACACTCTCGAGTGGCACTGCTTCATCAGCGTTAACCCATCCCTACAGACCAAGACTGCTTGCAGGACTCCCTGCACCTTGAAAGTGAAGTTGGCATCAAACACCAGCTCTCGCTCGTGTCCCATGATCCCACCGTTGTAGATGACCTGTCCTGGCCCGGCCCGGCTGCCACCCGGCACCTTGAACAGGCGGAAAGTTGCAGAAACAAAGCGGCAGTCTCCTGCAAGGGAGAGGTTGGTGGGCTGGGCACTGAACCTCCAGGTTGGGATCCAGCAGGCCTGGGATCCCAGCACAATTCCCCACAGCCACCTGGAGCTGACGCTCCCTGGTTGGACCCTCACCGATGATGCCCTCCAGCTCCTTGTCTCCGATGGTGATGGGGCTGGCAGTGACCAGGCACGGGGGACTGAACCCCACCTCCTCAGTGATGCTGTACAGATCTCTCCAGTATAGGGCTCCTGCCAGGCACTCCCCTAGCATGAGACCACAGACACGGGTGATGGAGGCAAAGGTCCAGCCCCCCATCCCACGTCCCCCATCCCAGAGCCCTACGCACCCCACAGCACCCTGTGCTTCCGGATGGTCTCGCTCAGGCGCTGGCTGGCATAGACATCGCTGAAATACATCTCTCCCCCGGGCTGGAAGGCAGTGAGGAGTGAAGGGAGACCCCCAAGAAGTAAAGGGACAAAAGAGGCAGGGGAAATTGGGAACACCCTAATGCTACTCTGCTTGGCACCCTCTGCAGAGGTGCCCTCCCATGGCCCCATCCCACGTCTCCACCTTGCTGTATCCCATCTGCTGCTTCCCAGTGGCACCCTAACAGCAGGGCCACCCCAAGCCTGCTCTGGTGCCCTGGACACAGACCCAGCATCACCTTCAGCACACGGAAGGCCTCCTGCAGCACGGCCTTCTTGTCAGGGGTGAGGTTGATCACGCAGTTTGAGCTGGAAAGGAAGAGACCAAGGCTTATTTGCATTCTCTTCCCCACCGGCTGCTGCACATCCACCAGCTGCTGCGCGTCCCGTCGCTTCACGCAGGGTTTGGAAACACCGACTTGACGATGAAAAGGGCAGTTTGTATATTCCCAGACTCTAGCCCAGGATCTCCCTTGGGATTTCCCTACTGCTAACATGTGCTTCTGAAGCAGGTGACCCAGTGGGATGTTGACCCAGACCCCCACCCACAGCCCCGGGGAGCAGCAGGACTGGGGGTGACAGTGCCCTGCATGGTACCTACATAACAATATCGTAGCTCTCATCAGCCAGCCCAGCATCACTCAGCTTCTCTATGTAGCCATGGAGGAACTCCACATTCGGCTTTCGGTAGCCGAACTTATTCATGTGGTAGGCAATGTGCTTCTTTGCCACCTCAACCTGGTAGGAGAAAGGAAACAATGGTGGGGGGCTACTGGGAGGATGAGGGGAAGACCCAGCTCTGCACTGTACCTGGCCCTCGGTCATGTCTATGCCGGTGACGTGGCCCTGCTCCCCGACCAGCTGGCTCAGCAGGTAGCAGTCTCTGCCGCTGCCGCAGCCCAGGTCCAGGATCCGGCATGACAACAGGCACTCCGGGATCACCAGCCCACAGCCGTAGTACCTGGGCAGAAGCTGAGCTGTGCCTGGTGGAGATGCCCCCACGACATGGCTGTCCAGGGGGCTGCAGCCCATGGGGACACAGCAGTAGGGAGAGATCCTGGGGTTTACCTGGCCACCACCTCCTCATGGACATGCTCCAAAGCATCTCTCACTGCCTTGGGAAGGGGCCTGGCAGAGGTGACACACGCATTGGTTTTGAGGTCCTCTGACTTCTGCAGCTCTTTGCCATAGTAATCCTGAGACGGGAAGGACAGGGACCACTAAACTATGGCAAGTTGTGCCCTGGGAGCTCCCCATGCTCCAAAATGTGGGGGCCATGCCTGTGCTCAGCCTGTACATGCCCCGATGTCCTCCAGCACTGGCATTCTCACTTCCACCCAGCTAAAAATTAGACTAATATCATGTATTCCCTTGCCCCCATCATCCCCAGCTCCCCTTGCTCACATGCACATATGTGTTTGTGCAGGAGGGAATTTAATTCCCATTTGCAATAACTTTGTAGGCTGCAGCCACCACTTCCCTGGCCAAGGAGGGTGTGGGGAACGAGGGCAGGAAAACGCCAGGTTGCTCAGCCCCCCCCACCCCTGTGGGCAACAGGAGCAAAGCTGCTGACTGCACCTGACATTTTCCTCTGGGCCCCAAACAAGCTTTATCCTCTGATGGCAGCAGGGACCTCAGCACATCCCCTGTCCAGCCACCCCGGCCCCCACCCCCAGCTCCTGTAGCACCCCTCACCTGCACCTCCTGGTGGATCTGCTCTCTGCAGGGAGTTGCCACTGCAAGGAGAATGTAGGGCTGGTGCCTGACACCACAGAGATGGGCATCACATCAGGCCCTCCTCAAGGCTCTAAACCCCACCTCTTCCCCTAGATACCGGAGCACTTTTTGCTCTCCCCCAGCAGAACCTAAAGAGACACCCCAAAACTTGCAGTCTAGTAGGATACTCCTGGGGGCACCTAATAACAGTCCCCCCTCCCTCCAAAAACACCATCCCAGTTGCCATGAAGGGATGACCCTCCAAAACAACCCTGTAGGGTAAACCCCCTCTCCCTGCTTTGCAGAGAGCGCTCTGGCCTGAGGATGCCCCCAGGGCGGTCCCAGCAACCGCAGCAGAGGCCCCTTGCTGCCATACTGCCTCCAGCTCCAGCGCCTCGGACGGACTCTGCCCAGCCCGGGCCATGCTCCGCCCCGGCATCCCGTGCCACCCCGCGCCTGGCTTCCATCCCAACACCAGCTCCTGCCTCGCCCACACCCCAGGCACATGGCACTGCAGGCACACAGGCACGGCGAGGGGAGCTGGCCCCGCTCCCATGGTGAGGATAACCCCATCATTCAGTTTGTGCCTGCATCCACAACCCCAAACCCACTCTGCTGCCTGCCCCCCAACAGCTCTGCACCTCCGTGGTGCAGCCTGTCCCTGCTCGCCCCAAATGCAGGGAGACAAGTTTAATGCCACAGGGCTGCTCCAGCCTCTGCAGAGGACAGGACATTGGAGGGGATGAGCCACCTGCAACAAGGACACACTGCCTCTGCAAAGACCCTGGGGGACAGAGCTGAAGCACGATGGGGGACACTGGGGGGCAGAGACCCACCATCCCAAACAGTCTCCCTGCCACACAGGAACTGCCACCACTGGCATCCAGCACAGACTCCACTGCAATTTGGTGGTGTTCAGGACAGCTTTTATTCCCAGCAAGAATATTGCAGCTTCTCCAGTACCTCAGGGAAAACCCTCACTCCCATTGCAAAGCTGGGGATCAGGACCCCACCCAAGGCAAAAATACCCACCATGGCCCCTGGGCTAATAGTGGCACCTTCATAGGGATGCAGGAGCTGTGGTGCCATTGTGTGAAGCCCAAACAGGCAGTGGCCCTGGCAGGAATGGTGAAATCCAGCCCAGGAGAAGGCTCTGCAGCACAGGAGCCAAACCCCAGCAGTGCTCCAACAGGAATGTGGCAGGCCAATGCCCACTCTCAGCCTGACTGCTCCTATCAGCTGGTGAAAAGCACACTCAGGGAAACAAGTGCTTCCCGTGCACTCCAAGTGCTCCAGATAAGTGACATATCAAAAACAAGACACAGTGTTTATAGCCTGGGGCTGGTGTAACTCCCCAGGATGTGAACAGGTCACATCAGTCCTCAACAGAGCGGTGCAAAACTGGGCACACCAGCTCATGATGCTCTCCTGCCTACTTCCCAGCTGGGCCTTTGGATACCTTCCCAACCAGATACAAACACACATCACAGCCAAGGCTGCTTCATCAATAGCTGGAGCAGCAGCCCAGGAAAAAGAATGCAGTTGAAGGCTGAATGTAGCGCAGATGGGCTGGCAAGGGGCTGACATTCCAAATTCTGGCACAGTGGAAAATAAGATAACCTCCGAGCAGGATGCTGGCCAAACAACATCCAGCTAGACCACTGGCAGAGGTGTGTGCCCAGATTCCTGGTTTCAGAAATTCTAGGCTGGGACTGGCACCTCAGCCAACACTGAAGCACCTCTCACCCACCGAGGCACTTGCAGCTCCCACTGATTAACATGCCCTAAATAAACTGCACTCTGTGCCACCTCTGTGTCTAAATACAGACCAGTGGCAAGCTGCAAGTACCTGCATTTAAACCCCACAGCTCAACTCTATGCATTTCTTTCCAGGGTTGCTGGTGTGAGCAGAGCACCTCACCCTACATGGCAAGTAAGCGGACGCGGGAATTGCTGGAGGGAGCAAAGTTTCAAGTGAGTTAGTTTCAGCTGGGCACAGGTGAGCATTCCGGAGCAGAGGTGTGGATGGAGGCACATGAAAGGGGACCACATGCCCAGAAACACAGACTCTACACATATTCCAGCTGACATCCAGCATGATCCAGACATAGTTCTGAACCCCAGGGCTGGGTGGTAGAGGATGTTTTGCTTCCCTCAGTGCCAGTTGAGACATCCTCGTGCCTTTGGCTCCCCTTCACTTCAGCAAGTGATTCAGCTGGTCCTGAAGGTTTGACGACCGCTCAACGCTGGGGACCAAGAGGAGATTTAGAGTGAGATCTGCTCCCCAGACTGTGCTGTGCTGCCTGTGCCCAAGGGACCAGAGCAGCTCGAGTGCTGACACTACAGCAAAGAGAAACCCTGAGGCTCCCCAACCCACTTCCATGCCCCACGGGCAAGCCTCACTTTGTGCACCCTGCTCTACACAGCTCTGCTCCACACCACCCCCATCTCCTATCACAAGCAACCTCACAGGCTCTATCATGTCAGTGAATAAATTGATGGTATAAATCCCATCTCTTCACTCAAATTCCCATCTCTTCACAATACTGAAACACTATCCTGCTGGGCCAGCATCTGCTTCAAAGGCAGCTGCAAACACCTTTCCACTCTGCTTTCTGCCATCCTACTCCATCATTTTTCCCTTTCCACACCCACATGTCCCCCAGGGTGGTACTCACTTCTTCTGAATTGCTTCTTGCCTAGATGAGAAAAGGAAAGATAAAAAGAGCATTACAAAACCAAAATCTCAGTCATGATGTTATGTTAAAGAAAAGGTACTTGAACAATGGCTCAGGAGACACACAGAAATCCCCTGTTTCTGGATTAAGGCCTAAGGGACAGCAGTGGCACTGGCTTCTTCCCCTTAGTCCCAGATGTGTCACACATGCTCATGGGCGACATGGTACATGGCAAACAGGAGGCAGAAATCTCAGCTCCCACTCCAGAACACCCTGAGCCGTACCAGTGGAGCTGAAGAGGGCTGGAAAATTCCAGCTCCAGGGTCTGCTCAGCTTTGAAGAACTGGAAAAGAGGGATTGGTCTGAGTAGGCTTCATGCAAAGTCTTTAAGGAGAACAGAAAAGGACTGAGGGATCCACTCAATCCCTGAGAGAGAACATGGTGTCCCCTACTTACTGGTACTGTAGATGAGTGGTTATTATAGCCATTTTTCTTAAACTCTGTGGAGAACAAAACAAAGAATGAATGCTTGCAAAATCACAGTGCAAGCTGTCCCAATACCCTGGGGAGTCACAGCCATCACTGTATCACTGCACTGCCTACAAAATACCCCCGCCAGTATCTGTCAGCAGTGGCACACTCTCCTCTTCTTTCCCAATGACAGGCACAGATATAAGTGCTTTGTTTCAGCCCACAGTCCCTCCAGCTTCCCATCAGAGAGGTCCAGCTGGCCAGGCTGCAGGGCACTGGGGGGCCAGTGGCACACGTGGGTTTGAGGAAGCACTAAACTATTCTGGCCACCAGGCCTGCTTAACACATGTATTTCACTTCAGGGCTCCTGGAGCATGTCTGCAAACTGTTCTTATCACCCTCCCCTGCTCCTGTCCCTGGAATCACTGTTGCTCGAGCAGAAGAACACAGCTTACATCTTCCGAGTGCAGGATGGCATCTTCTTGCATCACCATGTTCCTTGCAGCTTGACCCAGGAGCTAAAAGACAAATCCACAGACCGGGCTGTGAGGCAGCAGCTCTGCATTTCCCGAGGCCCCTGTGACGGCTCGCAAGGTGACACTCGGGATGACATCTCGGGGAGCACCGCGGTGCCCTGGGCCCAACATCCATAGGGAGCGTCTGAGGCACCGCTCCCGTCGGTCACCCTGAGAGACAACGTGAGGCAAGGGCAGCCTCCCGCCTCCCAGCGCTGCCAGAGGCACCGAGAGCCCCGCGGCGCTGCCCAGCCGTGCCCGCATCCCGGTCCCGCTTTCCTGTCTCTGCCCGACACGGGGACGTGTCCTCGCCTTGGACTACAGCTCCCAGCATGCCACGCGCCGCCGTTCCCGGCGCTCCGCTCTGCACCGGCGGGGCTCGCCCGGGCCCTGTAACCGGCCGTCCGCCGGCACCCGCCGCTCACCTCGGCGCTTCGGGAGCCCTTCAGCACCTGCTTGGTGAGGGCGATCACGTCGGTGCCGCAGCTTGTCACCTTCTCGGTCAGAAGCCCCTTCACCGAGTGCCCGAAGCGCGCCTGGGCGTCCGCCGCGCCCCCCGCCGCCATCTTGACCCGCCCCGCCCCGCCCCGCCCGCCCCCGGGAGCCACTACGGCGAGCGCCGGGGGCCATAAGGATCGTGAAGGCGAAGGGCCCGCGGTGGGTGGGGGCAGTGCTGGGAGGGATTCCTGTTCCCAAGGAACTCCGCCAGGACACATCAGCTTCGGACATCACCGCGGGCACGGGCATCCCGAGGCTGCCCAGGGCTGCCCATCACTGAGTTTCTGCCCAGCACTGCCCAGAGTTTCTCAGCACTGACCAGTCCTCACCAGCACTGGTGAAGACTGCCCAGCACTGTCAAGTGCTGCCCGTTGCTCCCCATCACTGACCAGGGCTGACAACCGGGGATGCTCAGGGCTTCTCAGCATTCCCAGCCCTGGCCAGTGTTGTCCAGGGCTTCTCAGCACTCCCAGTGCTTGCCCAGCGCTGCCCAGCCCTCCGCACCTGTGCTGCCCATTCCCTCCAGGGCACATCGAGGTGCTCCCAGGGTGGGGACGGACCCCAGTGCCCCACGAACCCCCCAAGCTGTGCCCATGGCACCCAGGACAGACCTCGAGGGCTCGGCTGTCCCCTCACCCCCCACAGGGCCCTGGGGATGGAACCCCAAGGACAGACCCAACCCTGGGCATCCCCTGGCCCCCAGCCCGCTGGATGCAGCTCCCCCACGGCCACCCAGCGCGGCCGTGGCCCCGCTGCCCTCGCCCCCCGCCATGTGCCCACAGCTGCAGAGCTGGCTACGGGCCCAGGCCTGGCTCCCCCCTCCCCGTCCCCCCGATAAGGAGCCGAGCCCGCCTCAGGGTCAAGGCGCGGCCCCCGCCGGCGCTATAAGGGCCCCCCGCGCTGCCGCAGCCCCTCAGCCGGCCCCGCCATGGCGCTGCTGGGCGCCCTGCTGCTGGCCCTGGCCCTGCTCTGCACATGGGGGCTGGCGCGACGGCGGGACCCCTCGGGAACAGGGAAAGGGACGGGTCTGGGGCGCCCGCGGAGCCTGCCGGCCCTGCCGTTCGTGGGGAGCCTGCTGCAGCTGGCCGGGCACCCCCAGCTCCACCTGCGGCTGTGGCGCCTGCAGGGACACTACGGCAGCCTCTACGCCCTCTGGATGGGCTCCCACTACGTGGTGGTGGTGAACAGCTACCGGCACGCCAGGGAGGTGCTGCTGAAGAAGGGGAAAGACTTCGCCGGACGGCCCCGCACCGTGAGTCGCCGGCAGGTTTTGGGGGTACCATTCTCACGGTGGCGTGGGATGAGGCAGGGGCTGCTCCCAAGAAAGGCACCAGCACCCAGCAGGATCCTTCTCCTCTCCCCATCCTGCCCGCAGCAAGCCAGTGGCAGGGCAGCCCCTCAATGCCTCGTTCCCCAGAGTGAACCCTGGGCATCCTCCATCCCGAGGGTGCCTGTTTTCCCTGCAGCTGGCTGCATCTCGGGACATGGGGACATGGGTTCAGGTATCATCAGGCTCCCCACGCCCCCTAAGTTTCCTGGGCACCCTAGAGCCCTTGACCCTGGCACCTGATCCCAAATGCCTCTATCAGTCCTTGGCAGGGGGGAAAGCAAAGCTCATAGCTCAGGCTTTGTCTGCCTGTGCTAACATCCAGCCCCTCAGACCATTCCTGGGATGAGGTGAGATGATCATCCATCCCCCCAGGTGTCACCCTCACAGAGCTGCCCCGCAGCAGGGTGACCCTGGGACTGCCTGTCCCCCAGGTGACCACAGACCTGCTGTCCCGGGGGGGCAAGGACATCGCCTTCGCCAGCTACGGGCCCCTCTGGAAGTTCCAGCGCAAGCTGGTGCACACCGCTCTCTCCATGTTTGGGGAGGGCTCGCTCGCCCTCGAGAGGATCAGTAAGTGCCTCCCACCAGCCCCCAGGCTCCCTCCCAGCCCTGGCTCCCTCCTGCACTTAATCCAGGCTGGACTTCTCCTTCCTCTGATTCCCTGGGAACCTCTGATTCCCTGGGAACCAAGGGGAGATCCTGACTCAGCTCAACCCCCCTGGCATCCCCTTGCCGAGCAGGCGCTTGGTCCCTCTCCTTCCATCCCTGCTACTTTACCCACACCTCTCCCCACACATTTTTTGCCCCCAGCTTTAGTTACCCTCAGTCATAGATGGGGACATTGAGGCATGCTATTCCCTGCTCCACCCAGGAATAGCACTGAGCCACACTTAGAGACTTCCCTGCATGTCTCCATCCACCCTCCTCCTCCCAGCACCCAGCATTGTCCCTTCTGCTCATCCCAGGCCCTTGGGGCTCAGCCCTGGCGGGGGCATGCTCTGCAGGAAGCACACCCTTAATGAGCAGGGACCCCTCCTTCCAGCCCCAAGCTGCCCCCTTCACCCCTTGGCTTCACCATCACCACCTCAGCACCCCCTCACCTGCCTCTCCTCCACCTCAGTCTGCCGGGAGGCTGCATCCCTGTGCGAGACGCTCGGCGCTGCGCAGGATACGGCCCTGGACATGGCCCCTGAGCTCACGCGGGCTGTCACCAACGTGGTCTGCTCCCTCTGCTTCAACTCCTCATACCGGCGCGGGGACCCCGAGTTCGAGGCCATGCTGGAGTACAGCCAGGGTATCGTGGACACCGTGGCCAAGGAGAGCTTGGTGGACATCTTCCCCTGGCTCCAGGTGAGCAGGGACATGGGGACTGCCTGTTCCTCTTACCTCAGACAAGAGGAAGGAGCTGGGATGTGTCCTGCAGGAGCCCCCCAGAGTTAGGAGGTTCCTGCCCTGGTATCCCAGTATCCTGGTTGGCATGGAGAGACTGCCTGGGGACCTGCAGGGGCTGCGCTGGGCTCAGTTGGAGTCCCTTGCTGTAATGTGGCTTCTCTCCCCTAGATCTTTCCCAACAAGGACCTGGCCCTGCTGAAAAAATGCCTCCAGGTCCGGGACCAGCTGCTCCAGCAGAAATTCACTGAACACAAGGTGCCAGTGGGGCCAGGACAGGGAGATGCTTAGGAGCTGCAGGGTGCTGGAGCTGGGATATGCCCAAGACAGCCCAGCTTACACATGTCCCCTGGCAGGAAGCCTTTTCTGGAGACACTGTGAAGGACCTCATGGATGCCCTGCTGCAAGTGAGGCTCAGTGCTGAGAACAGCAGCCCCCCGGTGCCAGGGCTGGAGCTGACTGACGACCACCTCCTCATGACAGTGGGGGACATCTTTGGGGCTGGCGTGGAGACCACCACTACTGTTCTCAAGTGGGCTGTGCTCTACCTGCTCCACTACCCTGAGGTAGGGTCTGCACCCCATGGCAGGGGGCCTGAGCTTCCTCCTGCACCAGGGACATTGTGAGGGGCTTTGGGGGAGGGCAGATGCCAAAAGAGATGTCAGGCCCCGCAAATAGGCAGGATCAGGCTGTGGCCATTTTACTTCTGCCCTGCACAACCTGACAGGACATGGTGGTGATGATTGGATGTACCCCACTGTGCACAGGGCAACCCCTCCCTGGGCTCCGGCCCCAGTCCTTGCTCCCTTCCCAGGTCCAAAGGAAGATTCAGGAGGAAATGGACCAGAAGATTGGCCTGGTTCGACACCCCCACCTCAGCGACCGCCCACTGCTGCCCTACCTGGAGGCCACCATCAGTGAAGTGCTGCGCATCCGGCCCGTGTCTCCCCTGCTCATCCCACATGTGTCCCTTGCTGACACCAGGTGAGACCCCCCTGGGGTGCAGCCAGGTTGTGGGCAAGTGACTTGTGGGAGGGAGCAACTGTCTCACTCTGTGTTCGCCTTCCAGCATTGGGGAATACTCCATCCCCAAAGGCGCCAGGGTCATCATCAATCTCTGGTCGGTGCACCATGACGAGAAGGAGTGGGACAAGCCTGAGGAGTTCAATCCTGGTGGGTCAGGGGATGGCAGGGTGGGTGCAGCCCTGGGGGAGCCTTGGTGGTGGGAGGTCAGATCCTGCTCCCACCCGTCGGGGGCATTTGCACCATCTCTGCTTCTGCAGCTCATGGGAGGGACACGCATGTGATGAACTCAGGCAGGTCTCGATCCCTGCTGATGGCAAGTACCCCTTCCCCTTGCAGGCCGCTTCCTGGATGAGCAGGGCCAGCACATCCACTCGCCCTCACCCAGCTACCTCCCCTTCGGGGCCGGGATCCGTGTCTGCCTGGGAAAAGTCCTGGCCAAGATGGAGCTCTTTCTCTTCCTGGCCTGGGTGCTGCAGAGGTTCACACTCGAGTGCCCCGAGGACCAGCCCCTGCCCTCTCTGGAGGGCAAGTTTGGTGTTGTGTTGCAGGTGCAGAAGTTTCAGGTGAAGGCCCGTCTGCGGGACGCCTGGCGAGCGGCCTCATGATGAGAATGAGCCCTGGATTCCAGGCAGTGGTGGGGTGGGCTGGGACAGGCCCATAGAGGCCATACCCTGCCTGCCCCGTGGATGTGGGGTTGTCCGAATAAAGACGTTCCCAACACAGCATGGCTCCAGCTGTTTTTTGGGCAGGAGATGGAGGGCAGGAGAGGTGTGGGATGTATGGTGGCCCCACAACTTTCTGTGAGCACTGGGCTGAGCTGGGAGGCTGTGGTGCCTCTGTGGGGCTGCTACCATGAGGGATGTGGGGTGGGGGGCCCGTGCAGAGACAACCATGAGCTGTGGAAACTAGCCTCTCCCACAGCTGACCCAGGGAGAAAGGCCCACCCCAGCCAGGGAAAGTGGGAAAACGACCAGTGGGCAGCTTGGCAGTTAGGGATGCCCAGGCTGTGCCCAGTGGCTGTGACCCTGGGTGGGTGACCTTGGGTGGCCCCTGCCTCAGTTTCCCCACTGGGAGGCAGGAGAATGAACACATTGCAAGCTGGGAGCTGAGCCTGCCATGGGGCAGGGAAGAGCTCCCCCAGCCCTGCCTTTCTCTGCCCCATCCCAGGATAGTGTGCCCCAACCAGCCTCAGTGGGGGCTCCCATTGCTCAGGGACATGGAGGAGCACCCAGAGGTGCCCGTACCCCACAGGCTGAGCTCAACTGCAGGCCCCCAGACCCAGTGCGTGGGCACCATGGAGCCAGGGGCTGCCGAAATTCCCTGTCCAGCAGTGTGGCATCTCCCACCTGCAAGGTGTCCAGAGCACTCACTGTCTGGCTGGATTTTGGCCATCACTCCAGCAGCAGCACAACATTCCTGTAACACAAGGGGACGCATTTGCTCCGCTTTCACCAGAAACCACTGTGCCATGGAGGGCAGCGTGTAATTAGGTTTCTGGTTCCCTATTACTTGAGGTCTTAATATTTAACTAAATAGCTACACAGCTACGGCTCAGGGCCCTCGAGGGAAAGCAGCCAGGGTGGAGGGGAAAACCCCACAGAGACCTAGCACAGTGTGACACCCCCAGCCCTGCACACCCTCATATTTTCCCCCTTTTCTATTTCCCTCTGCCCCTCTCTTGTTAGCAGGCAGGAAAAATGACCTAAAACCTCCCCATCACTAAACTTTCTACTCAGTGTGTCAAAACGTAGCTGTTCTTTAAAATCCCAGCACTTGGCTTTCATGCAGCTCCTTCATCATCCCCCATCTGATGCCAAATGGGTCCTGTGGCATGAGGATGATGAAGATAATGTGTTTGCAGCCTGGCATAGCACTGGGAGCATCCTCCCTCCTCCCAGTCATTCTCCCAGGGGGCTCAGGGTAGTAGGGAGGAGCTGGAGAAAGAATTGCCATGCACACAGCTGCCCTAGGGACAATCCTCAGGGTGATTTGTGCAGCTAACTCACCGGGCAGAGGGAGTACAGCAGGAGCCCAGCCCCACTGCTGCCGCACAGAGTCTCTGCTGAGCCCCACACTCCTTCCCACTCCCCTGCCTGTTTCCATCACACCAGGGGTGCCATGGGTTTCCAATCCCTCCACTTCTGCTAGCACAGACTGAAGCTGGGTGGGTGAAGGGGGACTGGACTGAGAATGGGCTTTAGGAAAACTTGGCTAAACACGATGCTCTGGGCTTTCCTGGGGACTGGCACCTCCATGCCAGCCTGGTCCTTCCCCTGCCTCAGATCCTGTCCCTGGCAGCACATGTCGGCAGGGAGGCTCCTCTCCAGTCTCCCGCAGTCACCAGTACCTGCAGCAACCTGACGCCTCCAGAGGCATCAGCAGGACCTCCAACACCTTTGTGCCCCTTTGCCAAGGCATTTGAGTTTGCTCTTGTTAAGGGAAGGGATTTTCTCCTTGCCCGAATCAACCCGGGGCCAACACCGTTTGCCAAGGCGCTCTCTCGCGCATTCACATTCACACAAGTGCTCAAGGCCAGCAGGTACCTTGGGGCAGAAATGGGGACCTTTGAACCAGGCATGTTTCTAGACTGGAGAACGCCTCCAGCCACAGCCACTTGTACTCCACATGTGTTTCCCCATTTGCCAGGGCTGGCATATGCTGCAAACCCCATCGCCCCAAGCCCAGCCCTGCTGCAGGGCATCTTGCCCCCTGCCCACCTCGTCTCCTCCCAACTGGGAAAAGATGCTGTCACAGGAGGATCAGTGCCCAGCACCAGCTGCCCGGTACCTTGGGAGCTGGTAAACTGCCACTGGCATGGCTGCTCCCTGCTCTGGGAATGGGCAGAGACGCTGCTGATTCACATGGCTGGTATTTATGCCCTGACAGCTGCTCTGGGGCCCTGCTGCTGCATCCAAACCCCCAACCCCACCAGAAAACTTCACCTGGATTGATGGCACTGGGGCAGTGCTGGATTTGTCCCATGGTGGGCCCCAACATCCTCCCACTCCCAAGGCCCCCACAGAAGTCAGGGTCCCTTGAGACTCAAGACACACAAATCCACCACCTTGGACAAGGCTTTGTTCAGATCTGGCACTGGGCAGCTCAGTGACCCAAAGGCTGGGGGGGATGAGGCAGCCATGCCCACGGGAGAGCCAGGAGGAACCTCAGCATCTGCCACCAAGTTTCTGCTGACTGAGCACAGGCAGCCACTGGGAACGCTGAGGCTTTTGCTGCTGAAATAATCCTGCTGCTGTAACAGCTTGGGCTGTGTTGGGTCTCTGCCCTCCTTGGGTTGCTGCTCAGGGTCCTTGCATGGGTGGAACCAGGACAGGAGGGAGAGGTGCTGAAGGGTTTGGAAGGGTCGGGAACTAGCAGCTCCATCTCCCTGATGCAAAGGGGTCTTGCAAGGGAAGAACTGGTGCTGGTGGAAAGGATAAAGCTTTTTCATGGCTGTTCCCACCCTGTTCCCTGGGTATACCATGAAGCAGATGTGCAGCTTGCTGAGGCAGGATCAGAGGGCACCGGGCAGAGCAAGCCTGAGCCTTTCCATCGCACAAACTAATTTTGGGGGACACAGCCATCCCCACAGCACTCGGCTGACCCAGCTGTGCTACAGCACCCAGCTCAGCAGCCCTTCAGGTTTGAGAGCCTTCACTTTGCACCAGGCACTGGATGACCCTGGACTGTGACAGAGTGATGGCCAGTGCAGGAGGAGCAGGAGACGCTCAGAATACCTGCAGGCTCTGCAGCGGGCACGGTGCCAGGAGAGCTGAGTAAGCACAGACCTCAGGACACAGCTGTTCGCCGGCCGAAAACAAATCGAGAAACAGCCCGGCAGCCTGTGACCCCCCCCGGCACAGAGACTGCAGCGCTTGCACCACCGTCGCGACAGCCCCGGTGCAGGCACCCATCCCATCTGATAAAAACAGATCTATGCTGCAAGGATGGGGGAAACCAGCTCTGACAATGAGCTGTGGGATGCTGCGGGGGCTTGCCTGAGCCAGGGAGCTGCCAGTCTGCCTCCCCTCCTGGCCTGGTCCAGGCTTTTCCTATATAAACAAAAGAAGGAAAAAGAAAAGAGGGATGTGTCGCACAGGAGGGTGAGCGAGAGTTGGGAGGCAGTAGCCTTCAGGGAGAACAAATCATCTGAGACAGCAAAGGAAGTTTGTTCACTGGTGCTGGACCCTGCTCTCTGTCAACCTTTGCCAGGAGGGAGTCACAGTGGGACAAACCCAGCCAGGGCATGCAGAGAACCAGAAGAGATACGGCTGTGGGAGCCTGGGCTGCACAGGGCAGGAAGGGAGCACAGCCCAGGCTCTCACTGCTGATGCACGTCCCCAAGTGGTGAGGGGTGCTCAGGGAGCCCAAAGCTCCCATTGCCCAGTGGAACAGACTCATGCTGTCAGTGGAGCTGCTGATTTTGCTTCTCCTCAGGCTTCCTGCCCCAGAAAGCTTTTGATGACTGTGTAATGCAAAGGCTTAACTGCACCTCGGCTTTCCTTAGCCTCCAGTTAGTCAGGTAAAGCTCGGTGCTTGCTGGCAGCCTGCTCGCAAAGACACAACTCCCTTCTCCTCCATCTTCAGCCAACACCCATCCACAGGGTTGTACAAACATGCAATGATATGCGGCAGGAAAATCACACCAGTGTTCTCAGAGGAGGAGTTTGCATCATCAGAGCTGAACAGTCACTTGGGAACACAGAGCCAATAGTGCAGTATCGAATGCTCCCAGGAGCCTCCGTTGTGCCTAGGGGACACTCCTGCTGAGCCACCACACTGTGCTCTTCACCTGTCCCCAGGTAACATCCCCCAAGCCCACCAGGATACCTGCTGGGTCCTTGCCCTCAGAGCCAATTTTGGTGGCTGAGAACACGCCTTGTAAGCAGATCCACACTGCCATGGACTCCAGCAAGAACAGATTTCAAGGAGTATCAGCAACACCACTTGAAGCAAGTTGTAAAACAAAACACCAAGCAGTGGATTGACGCTAATTTGCTGTCAAACCTGCTGCACTATTGCAGCTTAGTTTTGAAACTACACATTCACATCTCCCATAAAACACTCACCCCTTACAGCTGGGAATGGGTGGGGTTTGGTGCTCTGGTGTTATAGATGCACACCTGCCCACATCCTCACAGCTCCAGCATTTACATCCACAGCGTGGATTTGGAGAAGAGCTCTGTTTGGGCCATGTTAGCTTTCTACACAGGGATCAAGCACCTTTACAAAGCTCCAAAGCTGGAGGTTTGGGAGTCCTCTGCCTGCCTGAAGAGGATGTGTCTGAGGAGCTCACGTGCCCGGTGTTCTGCCCTGCATCACTCCTCCCGATACCAGTTTGCCCAGGCTGCAGGTCTAAAAGCCTAAAGCACTGAGAGCCACTGACAGTCCTGCTCCTCCTCAGGCATTTGTGAGGTCAAGAGACATGGTTTGTGCCCTGTTCGTTTCTTTATGGTCTTTAAAAGCCTGAAAAGCTCCAGGAGTCATAAAACAGGCACACCACTGCTTCTTCCTTTTTAAAAGAACATCAGCTCAGTTTACTGGTACTCACCTCTATGTCCAGAGAAGCAGCAGTGTGTTCCCCTGACCTTAGTAGGATGTCAGGAAAGCAAACACGGAGATTTTTGTCTTAGGCCAACAGAAATGTTGGCAGAGGGTCTCGCATTGGCACAGGGCTGTCCTCAGGATTTACAGCAGTAAACACCACTCACTATGGACTGATGTGCTTTTTTAGCTTCCTCTGTGGTGTGAGAAACAAAGACAGAGGCCAATACATACCAAATTCCTGGGGGTGGCACTGGGGATCTTTAATTCTCTTCTCAAAAGATACACCTGGTCGGTGCATACAGCTGAAAGCAACCAGTCCCCAAGCACCCAGCTCTGGGGCTTGCGCAGCCTCTCTGTTACCACTCAAGCTCCAGACATCCTAGGAATGAGGTCTCCTGAATCCAAATCTAAGTCCTTCATTCTTAAGAGCACCCTAAGACACAAACTGAAGAGCTGTCTTTATCAGCTGTTCTGATGGAAGAGAAAGGCTGTGATGGGAAAAGGAGCAAGATTCTCCCAACCCTTCTAAGAGAAGAGGATTACTCTCAAACGTGCAGGTACAATGCTGGAATAAGCACCACTTCCCTTGCTCTGTAGCCAGCACAGCGCCACATACCTCCAGTTAGAACAACAAAACAAAACCACAAACTAAAGACAAATCTTGTTCTTACCTCACAAAATGATACACGTACACATGAGCAAGTTATCAGAAAAGGCATTATATTTTGGTTTCCACCTTATTTAAAACTGATTTTGGTTTTCAATCAATCAAATCTGAGTATGTCCGAGTTCGGTTTTCAATGGTTTTCCTCCCCATAACAGTAATGATCTGGACGACCATAATTATAAAAGGGACAGGGAGAAATCCCAAGAACAAGACACATAGTCTGAACTGTGCTCTCTTCCACACGAGCACTCTAGGGAATGTTAGTTTCAGCTCTTCCTTTTTTTTTTTCCTTTTTTTTTTCCTTCAGGTTGTTACTATCAAAATCTCTACTGTTTATTAAAGCAAAGCTACAGTAAATTTTCTTGCAGTCTTACAGCAGGTTTTCTTATTACCAGTAGGACTCGCATGCATGGATTGCAGTCACACACACACGCTCACAGACATTATACAGTAGCCAGTTGCCACCATAAAAAAAAAAAAAAAAAGAAAGAAAGAGAAAGAAAACAGACATTCATTTCTTTAAGTGGTCATTATTAGAATCGCACCAAACTTTTGGATAAAAAAAAAAATACTGCACAGGTCTTCCACATGTACATGGTAAGTCATCCCTTCGCAATGGACGGAGCTCTCGTCTCCATTTGTTCAACATGCATCGCTGAAGCTTGAAGGCACGCTGGCCAAGGAGAGCCCTGTTCTTTTTTTGTCATCTTAACTCAAGTGTGCTGCTGTCGGGTGCAAAAAAAGGAAAAAAATAAAGCCAAGCCCTTTTGCAGCACACCGGGAAAAGGTCATTCGGAGACCACAGTACTTGGAAGGCAGCCCAGCTGCCTGGATTCTAACTGCTAACTGTGCTCTTGGAGGCATTGAAGGAACACACTTATCTTTAAAAATTACATATAAAGGCAAATTTCTGCAAACCCTTTCTCTTCAAACTGCTTATGGTAGACTAACACTCCTTCTAGAAGAAACTGGTCCTTCAGTCACCAGCTTCAAGTGGGAAATTTCCTACCTGCTGTCTTAAACACTGAAGCACCGGAGATTACAGTGCTGATGTGTTCGGGCATTCATCAGCTTCAGGAAAACTTAACATTGGGAAAAAAAAAAGAAAGAAAAGGAAAAAAGACGAAAAGATATCCCCAATGCCTCAAGAGCACTATTTCAAACCAGAACTCTTGGGCTACTGACTGCCGGCACTGTCAGAAGCTGCTCGCTTCTGGGAAGACACCTGGAGGTTGAAGCCTTATGGTGATTTGGTATCCTCCCAGGGTGAGATCTGCTGAGTTTTACTGATTGCGAGATAAAGCAGTGTTTCAGAAAACTAAAACCAACAAACACATAGTAACCATCACCAAAATCACCATTGGAAAAATTCCATTTGTTAGAAGGTCTCATTGAGAAACATCAGTCCCTGCTCCAAGGAGCAGGACAGTATGATTAACAAAACCCAGAGTAACCCGTCCTCCGCAAGCCGGGCCTTCGAGGACTAGTCCCCGCATTATACTGGAGGGGGAGAAACAAAAATAAACTAAAAAAGAAGGTTGTATCACCTTTTCCTCCTGTTAAAAGTTTTAATCCTCTTATTCCATTTTTATTTCTTTGTATTTTTTTCCCCGATTCTCCCTTCCACTTTGCCGCCTTAGCTGGGGGAGTTATTGGTGCAAGAGTTTGGAGAGTCCTGCTCATTTATTGTGTTCAAGAGTACACACACCGGCTGCCGGGGCAGGTGGTGGTGGCTGTGTTCGCGGTGCTGCTCCTCGGCGGCACTGAAAAGCCCTTCCTCCTCGTCCCCGTGGGGACGGCCACTGCAGCTGTCGCAGAAGTCCAGGGGCCCGTCCAGAGCATCATCGATGAGCCCGTCGAATTCCTTGAGGTCGTCGTCGTGATGACCCCGGTTGCATACGCAGACTTCTATGCCCGAGTCACCAGTGAAACGGCGCTGCCTGCCCGGCGTCTTGTCCTTCGCGTCAGGAATGGCACTGCTCTGCTCTAAGCTTTCAGAGCTGTAACCTTTCAGCAGTTCCTCCTTGCACTCTGTATCCTTATCGGGACCGGCCCTCTCCACTAGCTCGGCTCCCATGCTGGTACCGCCGGGCTCGACGCTTTGCATTTTGGCAACTGCTCGCTCGACCAGCATGGTGGTGGAGGGCTCGGGGTCGCCGAGGCCGGGGGCCCCGGTGCTGTCAGTACTGCTGTTATTGCTGATGGGTGCTGCAGAGCTGCTCTGTGCTGGCTGCAGGCTCCTTGGCGTGTCTGGGATTGTGCTACTGCTGCCTGCTGGGATGCACTGCTGATGTAAGGCACTGTATGGTGGCGGGGGGGTCGGCGGGCGGTTCACCACTTCCTCATAAGGAGGTAGTAAATAGTTTGGCAAAAACCCTAGAAGTGGGAGGCAAAGGAGGAGAAGTTATTTCAGGAGCAGCTTATCTCAGGAAACGAGTCACTAATACAGGTTGGTATGGCATTTGTCACCTACCAGCACCTTCCCACTGAACAGCTCAGCAGGCTCTACAAGGGATGCCAAAACTTGTCCCAAGTGAGGCATGTCATGTTTTAGAGAAGCAGCAAATGAGGCACAGGAGGGGCACCATTACAGGATGAGATGGACATAGTTGGGAACAGCAGTCTGATCTCCTGGCTCTCAAATCTATACTTACAGCTACCAGGCAAACCTCCCTGGACCACATACCCCAACACAGACCCATAAACTGCACAGGGGGATGGCCTGTGTTGGCTGGACGGAACAACTCCACAGCCCTTTCCAACACTGGCTTCTCAGCCGAGTTTCCATTTTCAAGAGCAAAGATTTCATCTCACAAAGCATTGTACAAATATGAAGAGACACGAGTGGTTACAAGGAACTTGGGATCTTGGCTTTTGGTTGCTGTTTTAGTGCTGGATTTAATTCTTCTGATGCAGTCATAATAAACTGACAGTACTGGCAAAGGAGTTTGATTTATTGTACTTACAGCCCCTCAAATACATGAAATATTTTGTTTATCTATTAAGAGGGAACAAAATAAGTCTATATAGACAGAATGGACCTAAATACTGGAAACATTTAAGGATAGCACGGCAATTTTCCATGTGCAATTGCATATCCCTGGGGTTGGGGAGGAAAAGGCTGCTGGGGATGATTTCTGAGGTGGCTGCCAGAGTTTAATGAGAAAAGCAAGTTCATACATGCAATTCAACAGTCCATTACAAGAAACTCAGCTGTGGTATCTCTAGCCAGAAGGCCAAGACTTGCTGTTCTAGCACAGCATATTAGGGCACAAGGAGAGCATCAAGTCATTGTACCTTCCCTGTGCTGTGGGCAACAGCTCCTTCGTGCAGAGTGCTAGGGCTGCTCACCAGCAGTGTGGTCTCGGAACCACAGCACAGGGTGGGAGCCAGTACAGTCCCTGCTGAAGCTTCCAGCCAGCACCGCCACCCAGTTTGTGTGACCAAATTTCATGAAGCCACTTCCCACATCTCAGTCCCACCAGCAGCAAGTGCAGGCTGGAAAGGAGGAACCTTTGCAGAAAAACACCCAGGGAATCACTGCACTCTCAGGACTAGGTGTGAAGGTGCTGTAGCTGGTGTGGTTCAACTCCAGAGTCAAGGGGTTTCAAATACATCCAGCAGCTTGAAATATACCACCTCCTGTCTGCAAGCCATGGTTAGGCAGCATGGTTAAGTGCCCACCACCTCCTGCTGAGTCCAACCACTGCTCCCTCCTTCCACCCACCACCCAAGACAGGAAACATGCTGTTGCCCTGCTCCCCATGATCTCCAGGGAAAACAGCGTGAGATACATACGGAAATAAAACGGTAGGGCCGTGTAGTTATGGGCTTCCCGGTAGGCGATCAGGTTGATCTCGTGTTGCCGCTGCTGGGCCTGGAGCCGATGCTTGGTGCGTCGATGATGGCAAACACAACAGCAGCTGAGGATGATGATGATGGTCCACACCAGCCAAAACCCTGCAGCGGGGGAGAGCGAGTGTTAGCCATAGTGTGAGAGCTGCATCCAAAATCAGGAAACCCCAAGAAGCCAAGGGAGAAGATCATCTGAAAGCCTGGATCTGAACCCCACACTGCTCTAAAGGTAGAAATATGTGTTTCACCAGGAGGCTTCCACATAGACCTCCCTGCCTGCATGGGACATGCCTATTCGGGCAGCCTTGCCAGAACTGGGTAACTCTGAACATACTTTGGTACAATGTGGACCATATTCAATAGGTACAGCTCTGTACAAGAACTAAGCTCCCTGTTCCATTGCTCTTACCCCTTGGATACCATTTCTTCTAGCCAAAAATATGAGCAGAGCTGTGAATAGCATTGAACTGGCCTCCCACAGCCATTTTGGTTTGAAAATAACAATCAAGACACAAAAGACACTCTGCAGATTGACCACAGAAGAAGAGAAAAACCCCAAGCACTATGTTTTGCTTTTGTTTGCACTGCTCTTTAATTTCCAGTCCAAATCCTTCATTGTTATGTTTAACAAAAACATACTCTTTTTGCATAAATGTCTCAAAATATTTTTAAAACTTATTTTTGTATTCAATGTCTTAAATTATCCAAAATTAAATTAAACTAGCCTCCCACCCTGAATCCTCAAGAAACCTAACTCATGCTCCTTTTGTGGTCACGGTTGGTTTCTGTGCACTGTTGTACCATATGTACACTGCTCCTTAAAAGGGCACTTCCTGAATTTTCCCCACTCTCTCCAACATGTGGAATAACACCCCCTTTTCATACATCCTCCTTCACTCTTATATGCACTAGAAAAACATTTCCAAGACACACTTCAAGGAGCTACAACATTCACTCCAGATTAGGCTTTTGTCTCCTGCAACTGTAGCCTACAGCTCTACCTGCCTTCAGAGGTTCTGTAATCTCCATCTTTTCTAAACTCAGTTTTTGTGGCTAAGGATACCAAGAGAGATCCCGGTAGAAACATACAGGCTTGGCAGCCACTGCTCAGTGGAGATCACAACACTGTTTTTCTTTCTCTAAGACCTCTGCCACTCTTCGCTACCCAAACCGTCAAAATGAAGATTCCTAGTGCTACAGGCTGTTTTCATGATGGCCAGTCTGTCCTATGAGATCAAACTGCTTTTCTCTCACCACTAAAAACCTCTAGTCCTGCCTTTACAATACCTGGATGTTTTCAGCATCCCCTGCTGAGTTCCCAATGTTTTCTCCGCTAAGAGCTGGGTGGGGAAAGGTGAACAGTTTAGGAATTTGAAGAATGAGTGGAGCATTGCTCTGGCTCAGGACAAAGTGCATTCGATCCCTATCACCCATCTCAGAGTCCTGCTGGGCTGTTTGTAAGTGAACTGGATATGCCTCTGAGCATTTTGAGCAGGGACTTTCACCTCTCTCTGTCGTAATCCAAATTCCTCATGTATTTTGGCACTGTAAACTGATATCTTTCTCTTGCCTTGCACAATCTATTTCCCTAATCAACTGGAACCTGCCTTAATCACAAACTTATCAAAACCTGCTATCAAATGAAGGTGTTACATGCTCCATTTTTTTTTTTTTTTGCTTGGCTGGAAATGAAGGTTCCTGAGTAGTTTCTCTAGCCAGCATGCTCAGCTGTACCACGAAGGGCAGAGAGAACTGTAATCTTCACTCCAGAGAAGCAAAGGACAAAGAATTCATGATGCTCTCTGCACTTCCCAAACTAAGCTGAGGAAGTGTCCACTGCCATCCAAATACTCTCCTGCTTCTGTAAAAAAAGCCTTTTTATATAAACTAAAAGGATTGGTCTAATCCATCCTTCCCTCCAGAGCCAGGCATTTGCAACTGCCCCCACAGCCTCTACCACTACCCAAACCTTGCTACACAAACCCAATACTTCAACTGTTTCACAGTTTGAAGACTCTCACCAATACACTTTACTTCTTGCTAAGAGAAGGTCCCTTGGCTCTTGCTTGCTGAGGAAGCAAGAATACACTCATCAAAATCAGGTCACAGCATGCCACCGTGCACTGAGGCAGGCCTGCAGTTCATCTTCTAAGTACTCCTTATTTTTGAAGAACAATCCGTGATCATGAGTTCAAAAACAATGGAAAATTACACCAAGCTATCCAGGGATTTTCACTACAGTTATGAAAACAGATGCTTTTTAACACATTTGATCACGTTCTTTCCCAAGATTCTCTAGATCCAATGGTAGCAAGCAGCACTTAGTTAGTTAAGATGTCCTGGAGAACTGCCACTGTTAAGCAATCTCAGCTGTAGCAGCCAAATATTTCTGCAGGGAATGGGAATAACTGCTCCCACCCAAGCCTGCATCCAGAAGATTAAAAAAGTATTTCTTTAGAAAACTTCTCTATCCGTTCCAAAAAAAATCCCAAAGTGCTTTGCAGACAAACCAATGCACAAGCTCAGAGTAGGGGTCAAAGTAAGCTCAGCCATTCCTGGGAAGAGGTGCGGCAACTCTGTTAACAACAGGCAGTAACAACATACAACAGCTTAGGATAATAAATTAATGTTGGATCCTACTGAAACCGCAGGTGGCATTTTAAGTAAACAGACCATAAATTAGTGGATTGCAATCTGGCCACAGTGCCAGGAACAACACCTCCATTCTCATGCAAAGGGTCTGTGCACACTCACAAACACCAGTGGATGAGATCTTTTGTTTTTCATGAGAACTTCCAGAAAAAGAACCCACTAATACCACATTATTGCCTGGTTTCCTTAACCGCTGACACTTCCTAGAGCTTCTAGGAATTACTCAACGCCTGACTCAACATGAGCCCCAGGACTAGCCTGGATGATTGCAGAGGATCAGCAGCATGTGCCCACCACAGCCGTTTGCTGGCCTGGCTTCTGGTGTCCCCTTTGATGGCTTTGTTCCCACCTTGTCACCCAACACCACATCTGCACTGCAGGCTGGAAGGCCCCCCAGTGCATCAGAAGCAAAAGGATGGGACACAATGGGTGCTGAGGCACAAGGGGTTTCTTGGTTGTCGCTTGGGCAGGGGTCCCAGTGCTGAGAGAAGGACTGGGTGCAGCTCTGGTTGCAAGCCCAGCACGGTGCTGGGACTTCAGGGCCTCCATAAAAGGCTCTACAACACCCCCTTGCCACAAGTTTGGGCACAGTTGCAATTTTGGCTGCAGAACAGAAAAACTGTAAAAGCCTAGGAAATAAATAGCATGGTCATTTATTTGGAATAAAGCTATGTGTACAAGGCCAAGTGCAATTGTAAATATTATGTCTAAAAGTATGGAGTGAACAGTGAGGACATGGATGGCTGAGCTATGCATTTGTACACCTGGTGAGGCTTGGCTTCAAACCAGCAGCAGGGAGGGGAGCTGAGCAGACCACTGGCCCGTGCAGGCAGCAGCTCATTTGGCAGGAGGGGAATTTCAAATTCACCCAAAGACAACACTATATGAGCAGGAAACACGGAGGCCGAGCGCAGCTGCAGTACTCGCTGACACCTCCTTCCTTCATGGCAAGAGCAGGTACCAGCACTGCCTTGTGCTGAAAATAGGTGAGATGTACAGAGGCAAAAGAAGTTTGGCATTAAAAATCCTCTAAAAGCCAAGTAAAACTGAGTTTCTAGTTGTCTTCACTATCTCCAAAACTATTCCCTGTTTCCAAAAGCCTTCCTGCTGCAGTTGCAGGAAAAAGAGAAAAGAGTGGGAGACACTGGGCATCCTGAGCCAAGTCTGCCATTAAATGTCTGATTTGAGAGTATTTCCCACAGCCAATCTGGCCGTAACCACTGGGAACAAAAGCTTGTGGCAATCTGAGAACAACATGGCACATAAAGAGCAAACAGGGTCTTTGGATAAACAACTCCTGATGGACAGCCTGAGCAGAAGGAAGGTACCATTCCACAGTGAAACAGGCACCAGGGAACCATCCGACTTGAAGGCAATTTCAGGCTTGCTCTTGGTTCATGGAAGAGTCAGAAGCTGGAACACTCTCCAGGCCAAAAAAGGTTGAGTCCTGAGAAATGCTACTTTATTTTTTCTCAAATTCACTGGTGATGCCAATGGATGGATAATGATGCAACCAAAGGTGAAACAGAGCCCAGAAGCTGATTTTCGCCAAGAGATTTCCCTGCTAGAGCACCAAAACCTTCCATAAAAATAAAAAAAAAAGAAGTACCAATTGCTTACTAAGCATCACACAGGCTCAGAGCTGTAAGCCTGACACAAGTGGCCAAGCTCAAGGAGTCAGAATGGGAGCTGGAGAAACACCTGGGAACAGAATCAGCTCCCACAAAAGCCATCTCTTGCAAACTGAGGCAATACCGAAGAAAGACAATGATTCTACATTTACAGCATCCTTGGGAAAGGAAGCCCCATCACATGCTAATGAACCAGAGATGTTTTCTACCAGCTGTGAAAGAACATGGTAGGCCTAAGGCTTCAAGAAAAACCTTTCCAGGACACAAACCACAGTTTTGCTCAAAAGTAATTAAGAATAAAACAATTTAAGAATTAAAAAAATCAGAGCATTCGTTCCTTGTGAAGAGGGAGGGAGCAATGTTTGGTCTGATGCTGTACTGTATTTGATGCCTGGGATGTTGCCATCAGCACTGCCATTGAGGGAAGCTCCTTTTGTCCTGCGCAAAATGGAAAATGTTTTCTGGAGCATTCCAAGGGTAGGAACAGAGAAATCTGCCCTCAAGTTCATGGTAAACTTGGGCAAATGCCATGGCTCTGTTGGCAGGAAGTCCCCTAAAAGCAAGCCAAAACATACTGTAAAGTGCCTTTGTGTCTGCCCGACAAGCATCTGGGTAATAGCTTTGGCTCCATGAGAGCTGGTTCTCAACAGACGGAGAAAGGGGACAATTTCATTGACTAAGAAGTTCCAAATGGTGCCCTCACAGTCAGCCGTGGCTGGAAAAAATTATCTTTCTCAGGGCCAACACTGTCATCAAAAGTAGAAGAGAGATTTACTTCGTACTACAACCTGGATGCAGTGGGGTTTAATCGTGTCCTTTGGCACAGAGACCCCATTGTCTCCTGCCACTGCAGACACGAGCGTGTACGAGTAAATGCTGCTGCTCAGGAAATCCAGACGAAGGATCTAGGCCATAGGCCTATGAACATTTTAAGAAGAAAAAAAGAAGCTGCTGAATGATGTGGTCCTCTCCTGCCTGTCTCATCCATACCTCCTGCTGCTTCCTCCACTTCTTCCTGTGCTGGCACAAAGTTGTGAGCAACTGTGGTTTGAACAGTTTTGAGGGAAGCAGAGCAGGTTGAACCTCATTTGCCAAACACAACAGCAGCAAGAAGAAAGACTGACTTTCAGTGACAGCTTTATCTCAGTTTAAGTCATTGGAACTGCAGTCCCAGCTTGACCACACTGCAGGAAAAAGTTACTGAATATTTTTAGAGTACAATGGGAAAAGAAAAAAGCTGGAGACATCTCTAACTCCTGCTTGCTTACTCCCAGACTGGTAACACAGACAAAAGGAAATGGATGTTCACTGCAGTTGGTTTCTAGTTTTCAGAAGAGTGTCCACTATACCTGGCACACCCACTGTCATGAGAAAATGTGGAAAAAGACAGATTTCAGAAAAGTCCTTTGCTTATCTTGTAATGAGAGTGAACTTGAGGCAGTAAATCTGCAGACACTGTTTTTATGCCTCTCTCCTAGGGATGGAGCCTTTGAAGAACAATTGCTCCTGTGCTCCAGAGGACACATTCGTAAGTCCAGTTTCTCCCAAGAGATCTATACTGGTAAAATGCATGTTGAACAGTAGTCCAACAGAGATCAGAGGGGAACATACAGCCGAGACCATGTCCTGAACATTTGGGAACAAGATCTGGAGAACGGTCTGCACTAACAGATCTGGATATCTGGTGAGGAGCTGGGTTGGAGGTATGTAGGGCTGGGGGTGAAAGAGCACCAGCCTTTCCATGCTGTTTAATACAGCCCAGGCAGAAGGGGCCACACAGGGCAAAAGTCAGCATCTGCACAGATAGGCTATGCCAGACAGTTTGCCTTCTGCTTTGGACCTGGGAATTTTAATGAGCCAGACTAAAACACACTTAAGGTGATTTAACTGTCTGGATTAGGCTACAAGAAGTCCCAGGAAATTAGGAAATAACTCCCTCAGTGTCCCTATTTATCATCAGTTTCTGTACAGTTGAGACATCTGTTGTTTGCCCTGTACTGTCAGTGAGGCTTTGTCCTGGGGGGGTTATCACTGAAGCACAGCTGAAGAGTAACAATGGCCAAAGCAGAAATTTGATACACCTAGAAAAGAGAAAGCAAGTACAACCACATAGGAGGCTGGGTCAAAGGCAAGGAACAGCACAAATCCCTCTCTGAAAAAGGATGTAGTTATACTGAGGGATAAGACAACACGGGGTAAGGAAGAAAATGTTGGACTGATGCATTGTTTGACTGAGGGTTTTGGAGACCGCAGCAAAGTCTTGGAAGTAAATTCTTATTATAAAGCCGACCTGGAATATGTATGTGGTACAGCAGTTGCTTTAGTTTTAGCAACTAACCAGATCCTTGCCAAAATTTTCTGGCAGCATGCTTTTTGGGGAAAAGAGCTGTCTAGCGATTCCAAGGGGAAACGTGCAGAGATGAGCAAAATGTTCAAAATCAGCAAAAACATTGACTGTGCTGCTTGCAAACTGAACATTTTTTTCCTGTACAACTCCTCCACTAGGATCTAAACAGTCAGGATCTTTTTTCTTTCAGAAACAGAGGGGTTCAGAATCAACGCTCAAACAGATAAAATGAAGCAAAGTAGGCACATGCAACATCGAATACTCACTCATCACCAGTGCTGGTTTGTTGTGCAGCACCTGAATGACTCAAGAACAGCTAAGCCCTCTAACTCTGAAATCCTACAACTTTTTGCATCCAGTGACCGGCTGCCTGTTTCCATGCTCCACAATTCCTGAAGCACAGTGTACTATTTTTCCAACCGCACCATGACAAATACTTTTTACAGCTTTGCTTGATGTGTTCAGAGACTCTGGAATCATTTAATTTCAAGCTGGTCCTCAAATTAGGCAAGGAGAGAGACAAGGATGGACATCAGGAGATCTGGATTTAGTTTTTAGCCCACATTATACACTTAAACTTTGGAAAATCCAGAACATCTGAGCCTTGCTTCTTAACTTGCAAAAAGCAGGAACGGCATTCCTCGACGACCTTTTCTCCTGTATTTTGAAAAGTGGTATTTTGGAATGTTTAAGCAATAAGACACCTGTCAGGCTTGGACAAAGGCCAACACTGGAAAACTCCAGCAAATCACAATCACACCACACAAACCTGAATAAAAACTGCTAGTAAACAAAATCCATTGGCTGCTGCCATTCTCCCAAGACCACAATCTCACCCGTGGGGACTGTGAGCTCTCTGGGGAGCCCAAAGAAATTATTAGACTAAAATGTTGACCCAGCTCATCCACCACCCAAACACCATTCCCTATGTGAGGAAATGCAACAGTAAAGCCACTTCTTCCATTTTACTTTTTATGATTATGTTCCAAAAAAATTAAAAGATATAATGCACCTTTTCCCCCATGTTAACAGCTACCAAGCTTAAGCTAAGAATTAATTAGACCTCTACATAGCTATTAGACCTATATATAAATCTGAATATAGGTTTATTATTTGGCAACATGGGACTATTTTTTTTTTTTTAAATAAGAGATGGGTGGGGAATCTGAACCGGGCTGTTATCTAATTTTAAACACAGGCTGTCCACCTGCTTGGCATATCATATTCTCCATTCCTCCACTCCACCCCTTAACAAAATAATACTTTCATTTTACATCCTATTCCACTACCCTCAACGACTGGTTTATAATTACTGCAATCTTACTTGCTGCCTAGAAATGTTGAGATCAGCCATTTTCAAAGACAAACTTCCCTCAAATTCCTAAACAGAGAAAAGATCCTTTTTACAGGAAAACATTTCAAGTGGCCACAAAACAGGATCATGTTTCATAAGTCATGTCCAGCAAAGACAGACTAGTTTTCTTTTCCATTTCAAATGCCACCTTCCTCTGCTTCTTCTTCCCACAAAGCTGTGGTGGTAAATAAAGCCAGGATTTAATTCAACAAGACTAGCAAGAAGGTCTGTTTTTAGGCACACAAAAGCACTGGTGGTCTGAGAAGGTCAAGAGAAGCAAAAACTTCTCAAAAGCTACCTCAGCACACACAGACACTGGTTAAAATCAAAACGCAGAACAACCACAAAGCCATACTTAAATGGTGCTGCTAAGTTAACTGTTCATTAACCAGAAGTTATTATTAACTTTTAAAAAGCTAATCTGTTCCCAAGCATATAAAGCTGTTGTTCTCCACTCCATCAATTCACTGCTCATATTAAGGCTATTTACATATACTATCACTGCTATTCACCTTGAAGGTCTTGAGTGCCTCACATCATGTACCTATCAAAGATACTCAACAACTGGAGCAGCAGCTAAAGCACAAGCTTTAAAATATGAGTTTTCATTTAAAGGACATGCTCCCTCTTTGACTCCTCCCCCCCCATCCCAGACACTTTTTTTTCTAACACTCATAATGGCAAAGCAAGCTTTGAACACATTAACATAATCTGACATCAATGTCAGATGTTTGCCTGAATTTTCAGAAAGCCTAGAAAACAGGTGTCATGTTTGCATTATTCCCCTCATCTCGGTGTGCTGCACGATGCTCTTTGCAATGCAGAAGGAATGTGAATCTCCACAGAGAAACCTATTCCTCCCGAGGAACCATCCAGCAGTGTGTGCCACCAACGTGTTTATTCCATGATCTCAGCATGACCTGTGTGCTTCCTCTAGAAAGAAGCCTGGAATATTCTGCCTCCTTCTAACAAAATCTGGTTTTATCTTCCAATAACTTTTATGACACAGCCAGGCACTGCCAAGTATAAAACTCTGTGCCATACTGAGAGCACAAAGACAGCTAAACCATCCCATTAAAATGGCAGGGGGCTATTGTTCACACTGTACTGTTTGTATGCAACACAATTAAGCCTCTCTTTCAAGATGTCCTTGGGAGAAACATGGTGACCGTGCAACAAGCTCCAGTGTGCAGCTGTATTCCACGCTGTTGCTCGATTTAGATCCTGTTTGCCACGGAGTCTGTAAGCCCTTGCACACATGCATCTTCCTCTGTATTCCCACCCACACAAATCCAAAACCGGGTTTGACCTTCCCCACTCTGCTTTGTCCATGCATCCCCATCTAGTCCGAACAAATTCCTGCCATCTGTCCTGACTGTGCTGCCGACTGCTACAATCTTATCCAGGCAGTTCAAGGTAGCCATGTATTTATGCCTGTTTCTTAGCCTGCTAGAGTCCCTGGAGTCAACCCCCTCCCCCCATCCAGAATTGTTTCTTGAGCCGTTTGGACACTGTGGAAAATAATGCTGCTGTACAAGGTCTGCAGTACATTAAAACCCTGCCATTAGTATGGACACAGCCAGTCACTAGTCTGATGCACAGTGCGTCTTGAAGATATCTATTAGAGTCCTGTTTAGTTTACAACCACATCCTCCATGCTTCACTAGCTAATTTGAAAAGTAAAAGCATGTTTCTAGGTTAAAAGCTGAAGTGTCAGCTATTCCTGTCCTTGGGTCCAACTTAAGTGACAGTATTTGTATATATAATACGTTTCCACACGCATGCTACTTTGGCAGAGTCAAACTATGGGCACAACGGAGGGATTAAGTAGAAAGCACAGTTGCATAAAAGCTAGAAAATACCACTAGGCGTGGTAAGAAAGTATCTCCAGTCTCCAATGTACATGTACAATGTCCAGAGTTCCACATTTCCAAATTCCAGGAGCACAGATGCCCTACCAGCCTGGGCTCCTGGCAGTACAACAGCATGTCAACATCAACGTTCAATCCTTTGTGCTCCTCCTCGAGAAACGAAGACACCATCAGACTGGAACAACTGGCAGTTTGCCTTTAAAATTCAGCATACTTTCCTTTCCTTTCAACTTCCCATTTTTCCGTATATCTTCATCAGTTTTGCTGACCTGCTTTGATCTACCTGCTGCCATCTAAAGGGACTTAGCAGGTATGATCACTCAACCACTCACTGGAAACTGTGGTACTTTTAAATACCACATTTTGGGAAAGAGGAGATAAGAGGGGTTGTAACGGGCAACGTGTGTTGCATTCAGCATTCAACCACTGTAAGCCCACAGGATTCACCCAAGACTCTCTCCCACCCAAAAACTCCAAACACAAAGAGTCCTGAAGAGAATAAGCACCCTGGCCCTCCTCCTTGAAAAAACAGCTTTAAAAAGATAAATCAGATTTCAACTGTTGTGCTTGCAAAGAACTAAAACAATAAGATGAAAGATATTGAATTAATTCCCCGTTTGAGTGTGTCAAACTCCAGTGTTGTATCTGCATTTCTCCCTCAAGCCGGTTTCCTCATACAATGTTATCTTGAGTACCCTCAGTATTGCCCAAATCAGTGAGAAAACCAAACAGCAGTGACAAGACGACCCATTAGTCCTCATAAAGCACCCACTGTAACAACCCTACACCCTTGTCATATCAGGTCAGCTCCGGATTGTGTTGCAGGGAAATGCAATGGCAATGCATAACAATGCCTGAAAACAAAACCCCACAGGACACAAGCCAGACCTGTGGTATGGTATGAGAGCCATGCAGATTAGGAAGGGAAGCCATACAAAACGGAAGGACTTACACCAGAGTTCATAGTAGTAGTTGCAACACTGGGATTGTCCACAACAGTGGCCCGTTTCACATATGTAACTTTGATTGTTGACACCCATGCAGGTTTCCTTGTCCTAAAATTAAACAGACACACTTTTAAGATGCTTTGTCAGTATGTTCCGTAAATGTTTTACGCAATGATCTGCAAGCATTTTAAAAGTACAGGTTATGGTCTTGGGAAACTCTTAAAATACATAAAGAGGTTAAAAAACATCTATGGGTCACAAAAAACCATAAAGGACTGTTCAGAAGAAAACCCCATACCTCCAAACCCACGAGTTACATTGCTTAGCACCTCGTCAGCGTTGCTTTCTCATTATCCCTTTTCCTTTAAAGGTTACCATATTTTGGGAGCCAGGCATTATCTTAAAGAAGACATGACATTAGTTCCACATTGTACACAACACGGATGCATTAATGGGGTTGAATGCCAAGCAGAAAAAATAAAGGGAACATTATAATTTGAGAAAAGACTGCTTCAATTCATTTAGATCTAAATGGTAATTACAATATGCTCCTGCAAGATTCCAGTCTAAGATGATTCCTTCACAATTAGCCATGTGCTTTGTGTAAGATCAGCATTCCTGTAAAACTTCTTCCTGGAATAGCAAAGTAACCCAAGAGCAGACCCAAATCAGCTGTAGTGTATCACCCAGCAGGTCCTCAAGACACCTAAGATGGAAAAGGACTATGGTGAGAAGTCTCAGTTCCCCACATGGTGCACCACTTCACAGAAGTCTGTGTTTTCCTGCTAGTCTGAAAACACAGGTGCAAAAATGTACAAAACACAAGAAAACAGAAGCATTTTACAGGTTGTGGTTCGTACGACCTCTAATAGGTTTTGGGGCAACTTGGATGTTAGAAGAACACTACACAGTTTAAGAAACAAACAAATTTTAATAAAAAACATTGATGTTGCAAACAAACCTGTAACAAAATTTTAAATTTTCACTTTCTTTCACTTAAAATTTATTATATGGAAAAGAAAATGTGCTGATGTTTATACAGAAAGACATGTTGAAATAATTAAGTACTGCCTTTCAAATAAAAAAAAAACCCAAAATACACCAACCTGCAAGAGCCCAACAAAACCCAACGAGCTAATAAGAGCAGCAAGCCCAACCAGCAGGATACAGGGATGCACATCCATAGATCCCAACACTTGCTGAGCTGCACTGTTCCTCTCTTTAATGGGAGTGCACCATGGCCACACTTCTCACAAGCCTCTCACAAGCCACCAGACATGCAAGGGGATGTTTCCACCTCTAATTGCAGAGGCTGGTAGCCTCTTTCAGGAGACATTGCTGAGCTGGCACAGCATGTTCTACTTCAAGCATGCTATTCATTCCAAAAATTGTCATTTTAGTCAGCAAAAGAACTAGAAATAGGACACATCTATTATCTTATCTGTTCTTACTAGTTTATTTACACTTTTCCTCATTTTTGTTGGTATTGCAGAGTTAATGTAACTGATAAACAGCATAGATTTTGGCTCTCATATCGACAGAATTGAGAAATTAAGATGCCATTGCAAAATTGCAATCCTGTTGATAACGCACAAGCCAGAAATCAACTGAGGTCTGTGGTTGTGACACATGAAGATCAGTGTGACCTGTTGAACCAGCCACAGAGCTGGTGAAACAAAAGAGTACCACAGTGCCATTTCAGAATCTCTGCATCACTCCACTGAACCATCCCTGACCACCTCTGGTTTACTCCCCAAAAATTTGATCCATTCAGTGTTGTTTGCTTCAAAGAGCAGCAATAAGGAACACATCAGTGTCTTTTGGCAGCAGCAACTTATAACAGCTTCAGCATCACTGTATTTTTCCCCACGTAAGAACTTGCAGCAGTCCTGATTTCAGAGACTTTCATCACACTGTCCTTTCATTTGAACTCCCCAGCACCCTCTTGCCAATGTTCATCATGGCGAGGCTTCACGAACGAAGATTTGGGAATGTTATTATATGTGAAAAGACCTTTCCATGCTGCCACATGCTGATGTGCAGGGTTGCTTCTTGTTAGTCCAGCTGGCTAACAGGTGTGTCAGAGTACAGGCTGAACAGAAAATCCTCAACAGCTAGGTTAGTATCCTGCAGGTTGTTCCTGGAGATAAAGTCTCAAGCAACATCCTGCTTCCCATCTAGTTTAAATCTTGCTGTCCAGAGCTTCTTTACACACTGACCAAGACAAATCATCTTCCTTGCTAATGCATAAGAACTTGTACCTTCAAATAGTCTCATGGTTCTCTTTCAGCTCCCACAGTTCAGAAGAGTCAGAGTTTTAAAGTCCTTGCACTGCCAATCGCCAGCCATGCTCCTCAAAGTTCCAAGCAGCTCCTTTTGGAGGCCTTCTGCAGCCCCCTGCCAGCCCAGCCACCAATGGGTTTTTGGGAACTATCAGACTCGGTGCCCTGTGTCAGACCCAGAACTGTTACTCATGTTTTAAACAGTTTCACAGAATCAAGGAATAATTTAGTTTGGAAACGATCCCAGCAGGTCACATGGTCTGACTACTGCTCAGAGCATGGCTACCTCCGACACTAGGTTACTTGCCCGGCACAGGGAAAGAGATAAAATGTAAAGGCAACAGATCTTCAGAAATAAAAGTCTGCTAAGGAAAGATTCCAGCACAAGGAGAGCATTGCTTGGGATATGTTACAGGTGTCTTCTTTCCTCTCCTCACTTATGTCAAGCCTCATTTCTCTGAAAAGTTGAGCCACTGTACAGTTCCCTGCACCTTTTCTGCACATCGAGGAAGACATTATGCGTGGCCACCATGGCCATGACAGAGACCATGACATTTTTTGTTAGGAAACTTCTACCTATCGCCAAACTCTTTAATCTGGCTTCAATTTCTGTTTAAATCCCAGGTTGCATTTTTCATACCAGCAGTGTTATATTATTTCTACTTCCTTCTAGTGTGCATTCTTTGTGCATGTTGCCAAATTGCAACTACTTAAGACATATCAGCAAAATAGTTATCTGTAGTCTAAATGTCTCCTGGAAACAATATCCCAAGTGCTTGTGCTATGAAAGCACATTGTTTCCTCTTTCACACTAAGAGGCATAGACAAGGCACAGGGCTGAAAGAGTAGTTTTATAGAGAAGAAAAATATATATGGAGGAAAAAAAATCTCATAGAAGCAAAGTTGGGGTACTCACATTTTACTGACCTGCCTTTGTTTTTAATCTCCATTGCAAGCAGCACTTGTAATGATAATTTTTAATCATTCTTAGCAACACTGAGTTTTTATTGAACTATTACAGAGATTTTGGGGTTTTTTTTTTTAGGCAGTCTTATGAAAACAAGGAAGGGGGAGGGTTTCTTTCCAAAAGCACTTTCTTCCCCAATAGTCAGTGGCTATCACATTCCAGAGTAGACTTCCCTACTGAAGGACAGTCTTGTTTTCTTGTTGTCCAGGCAAGCACATCCCTCCCCACCATCCTTTGTTCAGCTAACTGCAGATGCCTCCAGGCAGGATTACTAAGCAGGATCTACGTGGGTCTGCTCTCAAAGAGCATTCACCTCCATTAGTGCAGAATATTCTTGTTTCCTGACTAAGAAGCCAGAACATGCCATCCTTTATCTCCCACCTGCAAAGTCTAAGAGATTCCCAGCTAATTTCAAGGGAATTACTTACTGGACTTACTCTGTCCAGTAAGTCAGCATGTACTCTAGGCTGCATGGATATCACTGCCTCCCTGGCATCATCTTAAGAGCTGGTCTGAGAACTTGGAATCACTGGATCCCTGACACACATTCCAAGGGTGGGAGCTTTCAGGAGAAGGTTCTGCAGACCTGGAGCCTGTGTCCCTTCTCAGTCCAGTCCAACGGAAACTATTTGTGAAATATGGTGCAGGTTCTTCCTCATGAAACTAGTTGAGTTGGGAAGACCTCATCTTGGTGCGTTTTGAGAAAATATAGTTCTCTGTATTTTAGATGTGGCGTCTTGGATTAGTTTTCACAAGTCAAACTTTATAAAGCAACTCTGAATACAAATAAGATTTTAACTTATTTTCTTGTTAATATTTGGCATTTGTGCTAAACCCACAATCACACCGGCAACTCCGCCAGTTAAAGCATGCTTTTGCTGTCAAGTGCTTTTACAAATAATCCTTAAAATATCCAGCAATGGTAGGTATAAGAGAATTCAAGGCAGTGCTGTATGTTG
>NW_016690188.1:5384597-5611831 GCF_001604755.1 Lepidothrix coronata
ACATCTGAAGCGACAGCAAACAGCAATGTCAGTGCCAGGGAAAAAAGCCAATTATTTTCTTTACCTTCCAGTTTAGTATTAGACCTGTGCTGGAGGTCTACATCACAAATTAAAGGTCAAAATCTGGGGCACGATCAAGACAAGAGGCATTCACAGAGGTCTGCAGGTTGACTAACTGCTCCTCTCTGCAAGGAGGGATGGAAGAGACCTCTTTATCCTACTTTTGTAAAGGTTTTCAGTACTAAATGGTTGGGTTTCACACCCATAAATCTGATAGGATTTACTGCGTCTGAAGCCAATGCAGGAAATGAAGGGAAATGAAAACTTGATTGACAGTGAAGTATCATCAAAATAAAAGGATCAAGGCACTTCACACTCTTGTACTCTCCAAAGTCAGCAGTTAACCCAGGAACATTGTTGCTATGTCAGAAGGGAGAAAGGTGAAGATGAGCAAATTCCAGACCAGCGTGGCTATTTTCCAAGCTGAAAATTAATATGTGCAACTGCAGCAACAAACACTACAGCCCACGCTCAGAAGTGCATAGTTGGCAGTGAACCACCTACAAAAGATGACTCCTCAGTTGGCATTAACCAGGTAACCAAAACCAGCAGTGGCCGGTATCATGAAATCTAATAACCACTTCAGGTTTTTGCTCTGTCTCCTCTTTCCACAGAAATCCGGCCTCCTTTACCCTCAGTATGAGCACCTTGCATTTATTTGTCCTCCATGTGTCATTCAACCTGCCAGAATATCTATTCATCCTAACCTTGGTAATACCCTGACACACTGGGAAACACTTGGAAATGTGACTTGCATTTACTGGCAGCAGTTTATAGGCCCTTCCTGTCTAGTAGGACAGAAAGTTTTTTAGACTTAATTTCCTATTCTTTCCAAACTTGAGTACAGCATTTGTCAAGGTGCTACACAGCAAATTACTCTTTGAACTGGAAGAGACAGAGAATAATAACAGAATGACAGGGGGAATAAGTGACTGAATAACAGGCGTACAAACAGTAGGACACAGAGAAAAGCCCAGCAGCAGGCTGCAAGGAGACTGCCAAAATGGCATCTCCTGAAGGGCAAGACGCGACTGGTTTTAACAGGACTCAGGCTCAACCTGTGACCGCTCCAGACCTTCTGGTTTCATGGCTCTTACAGGGACTTTGGTAATAAGCATGCGTTTAATAATAAATAAAAATCCTGACCTAGTTATTTCACTAATCTCATTACTCGCAGGCAGCAGTTCCTTGCTCTCAGTACCCAGACACACCCATAACAAGTAGGATGGATTCAAGCAAGTGACACTATATTCAGAAAAACGTATTAAAATTTTGAGTATTAATATTTTGAGTAACTCACAATCAGTATTTGAACCATATATATTTTTAAGTATCCTGAGTAACAGAATGGAAATGTCTGTCAGTATATTAAATATGTCAGAAACAACTATTTGATATCCACTATTTATTAGTTCCCACTTGGCTGTTACTCAGTCTCACATATCAGACTATCACTAGTGTTGGTGATCGTTAGCCAAGTGCACCAGCAACAGCTCATGAGAATGTAAACCCAAAGCTACCAAAGATGAGCATCTCTGTCAGATAAGAATTCAAGTGTTAGCAGGTTAAAATTGCTATTGAAAATACTAGGTTGGAATGCCAAATCTTGCCACAGGGTTTACTACAGTTGCTGGTTTGCTAGCAGCCCCCCAGTTCCCATTCGAAGTAATCTTAAATAAAAACTCACTAGATCCTTTCAGAGAAGGACTCTAGGTGGGACCGCAGCAAGGACAGGCAGAACTGCTGGGGAACTTTGGATCAGGACTGACAGACAGCAGAGGACTGACAGACACCTGGCTGAGCCTGCACCGAAGCCTCCAGACATATTCTGTGTCTTCACAAATACTACACTTGTTAGTCCTTTAGAACATGAAATCAGAAATCCACCATCTGAGCAAGTGTCATGCCTTTGGTGGGTTCAATTTAACAAAAGCACATAAGATTGCCAAAGATGAAAGTGGCTTTGACTGCTGGGAGTTACTGGAACCTCGGTTGCCAGGCCCTGCCAGCACGACAGGGGATAGATTCCTGTAAGCCTGCCTTATGACAGACAGCTGAGGCCAGGAAATAAATCAAGTCTGGACATTTCTTCATAAGTCACCCACCACAAATTTTGTTTTGCTGAACATGGAAAAAAATTGTAATAAGTGCAAATATCCAAATACTTAAAAGCATAATAAGTGGGGGAAGAAAGATGCCTCTGAGCTGTCTCAAGCACAATAAAGATCTCCAAACTGGGAATTCTAATCCACAACATTTATTGCTTCACTAATGCCAGCATCAGGGGAACTATATTTAGATCAGCGTGATTAATCAGCCACAGCAGACCCATCTTCACCCCCAGCAGATGCAGCACCTCCAAGGTTTTATTAACCTTTATCTGAGGAACAAATTGGTTTGTTGCATCCATTTATCCTGAAGAAATACTCCCAACAATCTTTAAAGGAACACTGTCCTTTCACAGATCATGGACACTTTAAATATATTTCAATAAAAGCTGGTTTCATTTTTGTTTATCACAAGTTTCACTTTCAGACTGCAAGGACTTTAAGCACCATGTGAGACTGTTTACTTCCTCACGCCTTGCTAGAAGCTTCCCAGCTGCAGTCCCCAGCCCTCGCACCTTAAAAACGCTCACTTCTAGGAAATTACAGCTTTGAGGAGGCTGCCTTGCGTTGTTTTAAATTACCAAACAGCTGAAAATCTCGAGCAGTTAAAAGTAAAACTGAAAACGTTAAGGAATCCAACATCTTAACCTTTTTTCTTCCTTTTACATTTATGTAGTAAACTAGACGAATGTGTTCAAGCTTCCACCTGCGACTCTAAGAGGAAATGCTCACTCGAAACTGAAAGCTGAGATCCTATACAGTCAAGTTTCCTGGGATGGGAGCTTTAAGCACCCACATTGCACTCATGTCAGATACTGCTAATCTCGCTTTTATGCATTTAAATACCAACCCCGCTGCAACGAAAAAACCCTCAAAACCTGGCAAGCACCCTAATTTTACCATGTGTTCGGCAGTCCATGTGCTACAATGCTGTCGGGTCCCCAAGAAGAAGGAAAGGCAGATGAAGGGGAAGCAGTTGTTCAGTGGGGTGCCGAGAAGGGGTGACGGTCTCAGAGAGCTGAAGCTCTCACTGTGACCCTTCCGTCCTCATCACGCAGCTCCCGGGAGGGAACCCCACCCAGCATCTCTTCCCTGAGCTTTCGACCCAGGATCAGGACCCTTGTGTTGAGTGAGAACAACAAAGGACATCCCAGACAGCTAAGTGTTTACAGTCCAAGTGTAAACCAAGAGACAACAGAGGTGATGAGATGTTCCTGAATTTCTCCCACACTTTGAATTAAACAGCACTGTTCACTAACAACACTTATTTTCTGCTCTTTTAGAAGTGGAAAAAGAAATTTTTGAATAGTATCTGCATGCAGGAAACAATCACAAATACTTCAGATTTGATTTTTTGAAGACTAACTGAAGAATGATTAAAACTCAGTATGATTAAAACTAAGAAAAGTTCAAGCAGCTGTTTCCCACTATATCCTTCATCAGTGGATAAAAATAGTCAAGAGCTTTGCTCTGTTTTTGAGGCAACACCTTTTTTTCCTGCTTCCTGTAAATGCCTCTATCGATGCTGAAAAGTTACCAGCAGAGGAAAAACGTACCATCCATCCACTGAGATAACCAGGTGTTCACTGTTCGAGTAGATGAAGCCAAATTACACCTACCTTCCACTTTTACACCTTTTGCAGCACCTCAATTGCCTGAACACAACTCTAGAACAAAGATTAATTTAAAAACAGGAACTTGGAGCAAATCACATCTGTGAGACTCAACATTTGAGGCAGTTATGTCTCACAGCTATTCGAAAGTTACCTAAAGCCATTCAGCCTTTGTGCCCGAATTTCCCTCTTTGGTTCAGCTCCGAGGTTTTTAGGGAAAGTCTCTTTGCCCTGAGAGCTAACAAGTGAACTATTATTATAGGTATTGCATCAATCACAGAAGGTCATTGTGCTAGAGGCAGTTTCTTATGTAAAACTGTTTTCGGTTCAGCAAAGTGGGAGGAGCTGCATTTCACCAAAACTGATCTGATAAGGAAAAAGAGGCAGCACTGTTTACTCAGCAGTGTGCTTAAGGCCTTTTGCCTTCGTTTCTAAACAACCGAAAGTAGGCAGTTTAAACCATGCTATGGTCCAATCTTGACTTTTTAATTCTAAATTAGAGACTACAAGCAGCACTCTGATATAATGCAATATGTATTCTTTGTGGATTACAGATCACAGCAGTGCTGGAAAGAGTTTACAGTTAAGATTCCCCTACAGACGTGCCTCCCAGACCAAAAAAAGAGTTTGCTCTCCCCGAGCCTAGGAACGCATAGTTGGCACCTCCTCCAGTAGGGAGCAGCTGGGCAGTTGCTACCGTTTCTCATTCCACTCGACACTACCAGCTATTACATTATCCCAAGTTTCTTGTTAAAGCGCAAACTCTCTCAGAACAATTAAAAAGTCACCAAGCTGGGGGTCGCAGCATGTTGCCATTTTCCATTTGGTGACCTTTGTCAAAGATGAGACACACACACATATATATACAAATGCCTCAAATGGCTCTTTCCCTATTTTTCTCCTTTTTTTTTTCCGTTTTAAACCTGCAGTTTAACACTCAAAATACTGCTCCCACAAGAAAACGGTTCATTCGACCTGTTTTTAAGCAATGCAAACACAATTAAGGACTGTGGAAAGTACCCTAAAACGCAACCAAACAACAACTGCACAGGAGCACGACACAAAGAGCCGCCCTGCCGCAAAGCCTACAATAACAAGGGAGTTTCTAGCCTTGGCTCACAGTTTTGCTCCTTCCTTGCTAATAAAAAGCGTCTCTCACACAACTACGCTCCCCGATCACACGCCACGGGTGGGGAAGTGCTGTTTGTACAGTTCCGTTTCGGGGAAGTCAGAAATCATTTCCTTAGAGGTGAGGGGAATAAAAGTAAAAGCAATCAGTCACATCTTCCACTTGAGCGAGCAGCTCCCCCCGCACCGAAGCCGGTTACCTGTCTGAGACCCAGGAGGAAAGGCATTCTGCAGGCTCATCCTCCACACCAGCACATGGGAAGGCAGGAATTTAAAGCCCCACAGCGACCATTTCCTCATCTGCTGTGGGCAGCCCGCTCCTCCGATCCTATTTAAACCAGGGCTTCCTCGGCTGGGAATGCTAAGTAAACAGGGTCCTGGGACACTGCACGCACTCGCTGGCTCCCCCTCCTCCTCCTCCCACTCCCTGTGACATATCTCAGACGCAGCCCAGCCGGGGTGTTTGCAAGAGGGAAATGACATCAGGTCGGGCAGTTCTGAAAAAATAACAAAAAAAAAAAAAAAAAAAAAAAAAAAAGGGAGCCAAAGCAGCCCTGAACCTTAAGACAGCTGCTGGGTGACACCAGCCTGCGCTGCAAACGGGACCCTGGCAGGGAACCCCGGCAGAGCAGGAGTGCTCTGCTCCCTGCTAACGGGATGCTGCGATGGAGGGGAGTCTGTTAAAAACGTTGGCAGGAGCCGACAGCTCCTCGGTGATGATTAAATCTCACTAGGCAAAAATAGAAATTTCCTCTGTTTCTGAGGAGAAAGCTAAGTTTGATGCTGCTCGCTGAACAGCACTGTAGTCCTAGGAGCCACCACCACGGTTTCCTGGGGACCTGGGTAAAGCCTTCACAGATCCAAAGCACTCCCATGCCACCTTCTGCCTGCCACCACGACTCCACTTTTTCTGAGCAACACTTAACAGCACTGTTCAACTCTCAGCCCCTCCTGATAACAGCTGTTCCTTTAAAGAAACAGCAACAACTCCCCTGATTCAGAAGGATCAGGATCGGGCCTCTCCAAGATCACACAGGTGATGGGAAGAGATTTGAATACCCCAATGAAAATGTGAGAAGCCCTATGGAAAGGTTTCTCATTCTACTTGAGCTCATTTCACATTTTCATGCCAAGGGGCAATTAAGCCTTATAAACAAATTAATCATCTGGTGCCCAGGATGGCATGTCTTGTTTGTCCTCCCCCAAGCAAGGAGTACAGCAAGTTCCACAGCAGTGTAGAAGATGACACTGCAGAAGGTAATCTAAATTTAACTCCCTTTTCTATGTCCACTTTGAAAGTTCAGCAACCTCTTTTTTTCGTGCTTCTCTGTAATCAGCAGCTGTCCTCGTCTGTCCAGGAGGGTGGAGACTAGGACACCATCATCCCTCCCTTATGCCCCAGCAACAGCTCCGGATATTTGAAAGAGGAGCAACTCCCCTGGCTTTTGGCCTTCTTGGCTTTGGAGCTCAACACATTAAAATATATTACAAGGAAAGGAATATACATTTTTTCCATAGTGAGTTCACTGAATGCCTTTTTTAGTAGCAGTTTTAACAATAATTTCAGTATTCCAGAAGAGAGAAATCACATAAAATTCTTACAAATGCTAATTTGCAAGAGGAGAAAAGTAAATTAAGAGGAAAGAATAAAAAAAAGCAGGACAGACACTCACTGCCCACCTCCAACAGTTAGAGAGCTTGCACCAGTGTCAGAAGAAGACACCCATTTTGCACAAGCCAAAACTACTCAGTGACCACCGCTGCTGCCTCCTCCCAGCCCGGCCCAGGGTGGTTTCCAAAGCGAGAACCCCCCTGTGGGGGTCCTCTACACAATTAGGCTGTGAGACTATACACAAGCACCACTTATTTTTAAACCAACCTAAAGGCACCATCTAAACTTGCTGTTTAAGGTAAGCACATCTCTAATTTTCCTAAGAGAAACCGGGCACATAAGTAATTTCCTGGAGGATACAAAACATCAGTGTTAACAAGCATCAGCCAGGCAACGGGATTTTCCAGCTTTTGTGCTCTTGGATCTAACAAACTCTCAACCTTTGCTTTTCCAATTCTGTGGACAAACACCAGTGATATAAAGGGGCAGCTTTCTGTTTTAGTAATCTGTTCTATGGCCTCATGCTGGCCTTTGAAACATCCGATTTTGGCTGTTGCTATCCAGAGCCCTGGACAAGGCAGATCCCAGGGCTGAGCCAATGCAGCAGTTTCTAAATCCCTACTGTCAGAAGGAATCTAACTTTAACCACCCGCCTCTCCCCCAGCACATACTCAAAAGGCAAAGCATCATTCCAGATCTAAGACAAGTTGTGAAGAACTATCGAAGGCAGTAACTTAGCGGAAAAGCGAAGGCATCCTAATTTATGTGTGAATTTAGAAATCCTGGAAAGACTGACACAAAAAAGGTAGTTTCCAAGCAGGCATTACCACATTTGACTGCAGCAGAAGCAGCCACCCTCTCTTGCAGTCCCTGAGTGACAGTGGCCAGTAACATGCTCCACAACTCTGCTATAGGCGACTACGGAAAAAATCCTGTAGAGGGACAGAAAAAAAAAAAAGCTGGACAAGATAGCTCATACCCTTATAAAACCCTAATCAACACATAACCTTTCCAAAACACCTAAGTTCTCTTAATTGTTGCAATTGCTTTGTATATTCCAACTGATATCCTTTCACCCTCTCCTCTTTTTTTTTTTTTTTTTAGTTCATAAGTTCTTGCCCCAAAGCTTTGTCTGGCAGCAACAAGTTTTACAGACAGTGGTTGTAAACAAATAGTTTCTTTCATCAGGAATGAATTCACCACCTTCTAATCTGACTTTCTTATTATTAGCAGGTGGGAAGAGAAGTCCCTATCCATCCTCTCACTCATTCATTACTCTGTACCTGTTAGCTATCTTCTTATAAAAGATATCAATCTCCCCTATCCTCTTAATGTAAAATCTTTTCCTGAAGCCCTCAGATGCTCATTGTCCATTTCCAAAACCTTTCTAATTTTCAACGGCTTGGGGGAAACCAGAGCTGAAATAATAATTATTTTAATGAAAGCAAGAGCAGCTCTAAGGCAGACTTAGCATGGGTTTGCTTCCTTTATACAAACCTGGAGTTTAAGATCTGCAAAGGCCACACAAGAGTGTATTTATCCAATATATAATGAACAGAGCTAACACAAGTTTTCACAGTTTCTCAGCAGATGACTCTTAAGGGCTCTGAAAAGGCACGACTGATGTCAGGACAAATTATGGGATCTACATTACTTTGAAAATTTGCCTGTTTAGGCAGCCACCAACCATCCTTTTTAGGCATGTCAGCACGGATCCCACTTTGGAAAAAGAGGGAATAGAGGCCTCTAGATGTTTTTCTTTTGAAAAAGAGGGAATAGAGACCTCTAGGCATTACCAGTCTGTAGTACTGTTCTCCCAAACAGGCCATCTGCCCCAAATATGATGTCAAACAAAGGAAGTTGCTTGACATACCTTCACAAGCCCAACACACAGTGACTTGTGGCCTCAGATATAAACACAAAACTGAAGTAGATTATAGAATTTGTCTGGTCCATTTTAGAATCACTTTCCATGTTGGGAGATGCTTGCAAGCAGGTTTAGTAATCCAGCAAGGTATAGTATTAATTTTGATACACCCTGAGGAGATAGCCTGACCTTTGGGTGATCCAGTTATGATAACAGGATTGTAACAAAAACTGAAGTTGTGCATCTCAAATCTGTCACACTTGAAGCACAAGGCTGCTCTCAGGTGCTCCACTATTACAGTTCTAGGCAGGGAGAAGTTCTGAACAGGAAATATGGGTGGTGTGTAATACTCCCTCAGTTAAACTTTAATACCATGGTTCTGCAGCTATATACATACACAGGTTGACTATAAAATTGGAATAATTTTATCAAATTATTCTTCCATTATTCTTCCAAATTTGCCCCAGTGCACCCTGTTATTTTCATGTTGATAAGAGGAGCATCCCTGAAGCACCAGCTATCCATTTTTGTTAGTCAGCCCAAAGCCTTGGGTGCCAAGACTGAGACTACACAAATCTTGCAGGCACTTGAAATTAAGGTGAAAGAAGCAACCTCAGTGAGAGTTACTTTCTTTTTCCCAATCTTGGAGATGGCTCTGGGAACAAAGGGGGAAAAAAAGGAAAGAAATATACAGAAAGGCATAAAAGCAGATCTCTGTTTCTCTAGAATAAGACAATATCCAGGAACAACAAACTGTATCTGGTTTGACAGCAAATATTCTAAAGGGCTTGCTAGCAAAACCAGCATGAGACACAGGGAGAACACCAGTGCTGCAGCAGCAATGCAGTGCTAGATCTGCCAAGAAACCATTTCTGTCTGGCCACCTGCCCACTTGTGGTTGATCCCTGAAGAGTGAAGGGCGACTTCCCCACCCTAATGACACCGTTACAATAACACAAGGACTTTTCAATATAAGGACCAGGTGTTGTGGGTTCATGTAACATATGGTATTAGCACTGGCTATCAGGAATGGCATCAACAAATTCCAGAGGACCAGCAGCAACAGGTCAGCCTAATAACTTCCCAGTACCTACAGGACCTGAGTATCTACTCCATTGCTTAGGGGGCAAGTGGTCCAAAGCAAACTTTTCAGACTTCTTGTGGCTTGTACTACTCTACTGTTTAGGAGTAGGGTAAGCGGGTCCCTCAATTTGTGTGCAGTTCAACTACAAAACAAGAACACTGAAGTCACTTGCATTTACTATTTGTCAGGCCAAACTGACTTAATCATTGTTAGACAGAACAAAGAATAATTACAGGAAAAGACACCATACATGTTTGGAACTGGCTTGTGAGCCAGCACTGCAACTAGTTTGATGGATCAATAAATTTTAATATTCATTGAAGCATAAAGGCTTATAGTGGTTAAAATTTGTCTGTAGGCAGGTCCCTTTTTCCCACAGGCTGTCACTTCTGTCAGCTCAGTGGTTTAGAAGTGCAAAAAACTTCTGCAGTGTAGTAAGTTAAGCAAATAGGGACAAGTGCATTTCAACCTCATTACTGTCACCTGTCCTTGTCTCTGAGTAACTGGTTAACCAGGGAGGATGAGACTATGCACTTCAAAACGTGCTCAGTGTTGCAGAGAACCCCAACAATAACAGCTCATGCTTCATTCCAGTCAGCTCTCAGTTCCAGCTGAATCCCAAACAGCAAATGTCAGCCAAGCAGACAAGTGCAAATATGTGCCACCTCTCCACCTGAAAGCCACGTGTGAGCCCTGAACCCAAGCAGGGCAAATTGCAGAGGAAGCCACTACCCACTCTGTCACCTTGTATTTCAGTGTATTTCTCTTCACCGCTCCTATGTGGGTGAAGAAATGGCAACAGTACAGCACTTCTCTTTGCACTTTTGTACAGCAAGCAATCCCTCCTCTGAAGCTGCCTTCTGTATGAAGCTCTCCGAAGAAGGGCACTCACGAAAGGGCAGGGAGCAGACAAGGGGTGGTTGTGGAGGACACACCCAAGAGAAGTCCTCTCTAACATCCATCTGACAGAGGAGAAAAAAGCAGCCACATCCAGCCTGTTCCAGAAACTCCTACCCACTCTGCTGTTTAGCTGATGGAAGAGTGGTGGCAATGAAAAGTCTAGGCTCTTCTGAGACCAGAATAGTTTTTTCTAAGTGTAGCTTGAAATTTCCAGCTCTCAGTGACATTGTTCCCATTGCTGTTTCCTCATGGAGGAGGAAATGATAACCACAGGTCCAAGCACATTTTTCTTCACAGCCACAGAGCTGTGGCCATCCCAGTGCAACTGACAAAAGACTCCGTGAATCATCTACTTTTGTATGACCACTGTTTTGATACCCAGGCCTTCTGGTCAAGCCTAGAGGTCTTAAAAAACTTCCAAGTCCTCACCACTGAGACAGAGGGGGACTAAAGGGTTGAAAATGCACTACTGAGAAGTGATGCTATCTGCTTCAGTGGAGATAGGGTCAATTCTGCCCCTTTAGCATTCCCAGGTTTTTGGGCACCTGAGATGCCCAAATGAAGATGCCAGGCTTCAGTGTTAGTCTGGAGTGGGTAATGAAGTCACTGGAAAGCCTACTCAGCTTTCTCTAAGACTGCAGGGAGGGGGAGAAGGAGGAGGAGTGGGGAGTTCAGCTGTTAAATGACAAGACTGTCCCCAGGACTAGTGTATCCGGGGTGGTACAGGGACACCAGCTTGGCTCCTTGCTTTTTGGCACTGGAGCTCTTGTCTTCCTGATGCCCATGTATGCAAACAGGACTTTGGTAATGGCTCAAGAGGAGACGATCTGCTCCAGACAGGGCAGAAGGCAGAGTCTGCAGACAGTAACAGGATCCCCCAAATGTGGAATCAAGACGGTAAGCGTCTGTTCTAGTTTTAGAGTCTGGCACCATGTGGGTACCGAAAATACAGCCTGTGTGTGTCCTTTGGTCACATCATCAGAGGAGACAGCATTGTCCTGAAGCTGCTTACCAGCACAACCTTGATGGAGATCTTGGATGCCCTACTCTTAGAAGTGCTATTTGATTTCTCTACAAATGACAGCAACTCACTATTTTTAGTGCTCATCTCATGTCTGCTTGGCATTTCCCTTGGGCCTTACCCTTGTTTCACAGCATTGGTGCCAGCTCCCACGAAGCGGTTTTTTTATGCCAGAGGGGCTGATGCCAAGTCTGTCTGTGTTGATGCCAAAATGGCAGCTGGCTTTATTGTTGAGACAGGATTTGCCAAAGCTAACAACACTAGTGCTGGGGTGACTAGCATTGACTTTAAGGTTTTCATCTTCCTTATTCTTCTGTGCCTCTAGATTCCATGAGCTAATGCTGCTGTAAATGATCTTCTGGGGTCCTAGGAGACGGATTTTTTCATCAACAGGCAAGTACACAGCAGACAATCTTAACTTACACATCCTCAAAGAGAAATATACCTTTATACATGGAGCAGTTATCTGGCACTGCCACTGCTGGGCCCAACTACATAGGGCAAGGCCTGCTGCAGATCAGGCAGGGCTTGAACTCTCTCTCTTGAGCCTGTGAATGTGTTTATAAAGAACCTACTACAAAGCCAGAGAATCTATTGAAGATAAGAGTGGTGATGTAGTATTTCATTACCAAGATATACCTAAGACAGAAGTCTGGAGCAAAAGAGGGTCAGGGATCAGCCAAATTGCATCACAGCACCGTAAGGAAGAAGACAAAATCCAAGAAAAGTCATGGCCTTTTGCCCCTTTTTCACTGTTGCAAGTGCCGCCGTGTGAAAAGCCACTTTCAGATAAAATCCAGTCTCACACTGAGGCACAGGCACGTTGATCATTGGAAACAGCCAGAGAGTTATGAATAGATAGCACATAATCACACATGTGCAGATGCATGTTGTTTGAAGTGATGGTATTCCTGCAAATTACGAAGTAATTTAATGTTGACCTCTGCTACTTTTCTTATAAACGTAAAAAACCACATCTTGTTCAGAAACAGTGGTGTCAAATGGGCACCTGATTGCCCAAAGACGCTCAGCTCTTGCTTCAGGAACGGTGCAGTTGGTTAACCTGACAGGAGGTGACAATTTAAAAGGCTTTCTCATCACATAAGACTTTGCCAGGGGCATCTGTTATGTGTACAGCCTGGTCAGATCCTTCTGAAGTTTGTTGGTCTTTCCTGAGCTTAAGTTTACATCTTGAAGAAATTTAGGAAAGCCCCCAAAATCCCAGCAGTCTTGTTTTCTACAGCTCGTTTTACAAGAAAGAGGTTCTTTTATTGGATTCTGAGAATTAAGTTTTTGTTTCTAGCAGAATAGCACTTCTATATGGCCCTTACCCTTCTTCAAAGGAACAGATTTTCTGGGAAATCCTTTAGGGAAAAAAAGACATCATCAGCTACCTCATTCTGAGCACACTGCTGGATATTATGATTTGGTAATGTTACATAGCAGAGCAATATCACATAGATTATACTGATGAAAACATCCTCAAGTTGTCCTATGTATACTCTCAAGCACTTTCATACTATTTTCCCTGAACTCTTCACTCCAGGCCCTGCTGTGGCACCTACCTCTCCATCAATAAGAGGGTTCTGGGTTGCACAAATGACTGGGATTGCGACACTCAAACCACAAACAACTGGCTTAACCAAATCTTCTTCTTCTTAGAAAATACGTGTGGATCACAGTATGGTATTCCCAAAACCAAAACTCTGTCCATTAACCCAGTGGGCTGTGCAGTACCTAGAGTTTTACAGGATTTCCATTATCTAGCAGAAACATAAACTCCCCTGTACTGCTACAGGTAGGGTGAGGCTTGGAGTTTGTGGCACAAGCATGAGGAAAACCCTTCCACGTGGCATGGTCTGGCTAGCAAAAAGACAGGAAAACTTCTCTTCCAAAGCAAAGGGCACTGAAATTTCACACACACAGACATATAGATATAGATATATATACACACACACACATATATCTTCATAAAACCAAAACAAAGAATGAAAGGAAACCACAAGTTTAACCATTAAGAAAGCTCAATACCAGAAGCATTTAAAAGATCACAACACAACAGTATTAAAGACATCACTTTTAAATCCCCAGACAAAACTTCATTGAGAGCTATCAAATCTTAACCTCCACAGTTAAAAACTTCTTTAAACATACAACTTTAGGGAAAAAACACTTCAGAAAACCTCATCTTAAAATATCTCTAAGTACTTGGAAGGAAAAAAATGAGTAAACAAAAATAAATATTATACCAGCATTGTGTATGGTTAAGTGCAGTATCAAGCTGAGTTTACCCATATCTGTGAAAGAGCAGAAAAGATCAAGACCTTAAAGCCTAATCTCTCCCATTACATTACCAGTTCTTGCTTTGGCCCATATCTTTACAAGGAAGACAAGAAAAGCACCCCAAGAGGCCATGCACTTCTCTGCTCTGCCAGCCGGAGGAGAGAGGTTTTGAGACTGCCTCAAACAGAAGGGCCCCCAGAAAAGCATTATCTACATAAACCAGAGCTCACAAACACAGGTTTCCAGGTACAGATGAAGTTGGTTTGATCCAAGCATACAGGGCAAAAAATGCAATGCCTCCCATCACCAGCTCCATCACCCTGCTGCATTTTCGCTCTCGGCAGCTATTTTCCCTAACCATAAAATGTGGATACCTGCCTGAAGGTTGTTTGAGATATTACAACCATTGGACTTGGAATACAACTAATTGTTATTCCTTTTATGCCTTGCAGAACTGCCACCAGTTACCCAAATACTTCCCGTTGGGCTCATCTGGAGGCTGCCCTGGGAGAGCCCCCGGTTATGTAAGGAACAGGCAGCTGGGAGGAAGGGATGTCCGAGTGTCGTGTTTCAGCATTGGCTCTGGCATTACGCAGTTTGCACTTTGCTTAAGCATTAAAAGCACTGGTGGCACCTCGAATCACAGCCAGTTTCTAAGTTTCAGGGACATACCTGCAGGCCAGGCGGCTTTGCCCTCTCAAGGGCAGATACCTCCAACACCCCGTGGTCTCGCTCCCCTACCTTCCTGGTATCTGTAGGATTTTTCCCTTAGGTATATGCATAACGTGTGCTCCCCTTGCATGCATAAGCATGATTATTTCATACAGTGCCCAGTCATTAAAAACTTAATTCAGTTTTATTTTGGGAAGAAATGCTGATAACCGTAGCCTGCCTTTATGGGTATTATCTTATCCCAACTGCTAAAATTTCCATTAGTGCTTGTTATTCCACTGGCAGATAAAGCAAACACTCCCCTGGCTGTGCAGGGCTGAAGGAGGACAGGGTGACCCACATGGCTTTACCTCTTTCACACGTTTCTCTGCAGCAAGGTTGCAGGCTGCAGGAAGGAGAGAAGGCCAAGCACTCGCCTTCTCCTTGCTCAAGTCTGGCTCCCAGACGTGCGCCTGCTCTAGATCACAAAACCAGTGACCTCTTATTTCTGGCAACCATTGCTTTCTTTTGAATTCTCCTATAGCATAAACCAAATAGTTCATATGCATCTGTATAAACAAATCAAAACTTCATTGACATCCTACCTTTTTACAGGAAATTAATTGGTGCTAATTAGCAGGACTACAGTAAAACAATAAATTAAAAGAAAAAAAAATAGAAAATCACCCCAAACCCCCAAACTGTCAAAAGCCAGTGCACTTTCTTCTTCAAAAGGTGCACATCCTCAGCACTCAGGAAGCTCAAAGACTTGTGGGTGACTGTTGAATGAAGAAACTCTAAAGTAAGGAAATATTTTCTGTTTTTAGAAATACTCACTTCTGACACATCGCAGGCTTCTACGGTAATATTTTTCCCCTGAAGGATGTAGTTTGGGGAGTGGGAATTCTGAACATCTCCTTTGGAAAACAAGGACCAACCCTCCTTTCCTGGAAACAAGTGAGAAAACTGCCCACCAATTTAATTTAAGAGACCCAATCTGCACCTTGTAAAGTCATCAGACCATTGAAAGAGAAATCTTCCAGGTAAAAATACATAAGGAACTTAGGGACAGACAGCAACATTTGTTGAGCAGGATTTAATTACGGATTTAATTATAGACTGGTCATCAGACTGTCCCCCTTTCAGCACTTGTTCCTTAATACAGGCTTCAAAAGTCAGGGCTGTTTGAAAATGAAAGATGCAAACCCAGAGGCACCAGGCTGTCAAACTGCTCTGGGAATGATTCACTGCACCCACAGCATCAACATTTCTCTAACCTACTCTTAAGATGACTGAAATCACTGGTGTCCCCACTGCCTCAACAGGCCACATGCTCCTGTGCTCGATGCCCTTTAAAAATTAGGATTTTTTTCCCCATTAATATTAACTCAGGTCTTAGTGCAAAATAAGGCAGTAATTTCTTCTTCTCCACCGAAAACAAGACAACTGATCATAGTGAGCTTCTTAACTTAGCTCACCTGGAAAATTGTTCCATTCCTCTATAAGCTGCTTTTAGAAGACAAATGAGGTCTTTTTCCTAGACTACAAGTATTAAATCATGGTTTTACTGGTGTTCTCAGTCTGAAACTTAAACTCATCTTAAAATGTGAGATCCAAAATGGTGCACACCACTTACTACCATGGAGTATTACAAAATAACTGTATAGGACACTTTTGTTACTACATCACTAAAGATTTGGTGGGATTTTTTTCCTGAAAGAACTGCACCCAATTTTTGATCCAAAATCCCAGGCTATTTGACATTTTCCAACCACTAAGTACTCTGCATTTTTCCCTCAGGAAAAGTAAAATAGGCTTCGGGCTATTTCTTCAAGTTGTTCTGTCTTAAAAAACACAGACAACCCTCCATCTGCATCTCAAGTGCTTTCTCTTTGTCTCCCAAGCTGTTGGCACAGAGGCAAAACAAACCCCTCCAGGATCCCAGTCACCACCACAGACTATTCCTTAGCATATATTCATGACTTAACGGATCCATCCTATTACTATTTGATCCTGAACACAGATCCCTACTCAGCATCCCATAACCAACGTGCTGCCTCACTCAGGCAGGGCTGTAAAACATTCACTGAATTAACCAAATTAATTCATCAGCCCACCCCACTCACCCCCACCCCCACCCTGAGGTTGTTCCTGATAAATCCACACTGCTCATTTCCTATTGCCTTAGAGATGCTTATAAAACTTTCAGGGATTTATTCTAGAGAATAAATCTTTAAATACTAATAAATACTTTACTAGAGACTGAAGCGCTTCACTAGTTTCTAACTTTTTCTTACTATTTTTCCTTTAACCTGACCCCTTTCCATTTAGCATTTATTTTAATGTGTGTAGATTTATAAGCAGAAGTTTGTGCACTTTGTTTGTTTTTTTCCCCTCCAGAACCAAAACAACAGCAAACCCTTTCAGTCTATATCAGTTACTGAGTTACTGTTCACTCACTTCCCTCCTTAGATTTTAGATCAAAACTTTTTTCTTCTTTTTATTTTATATCAACACTGTTTGCAAAACCTTTTCCCAAGCCTTTGTGTGTTCCTTGCTAGCTGCAATACATTTTTTAAACCAAAGGTGAATTATACAAACAGTAAAATCTTTACTGTCCCTTCAGTTTTAGATGACTGAATTTAGTAGATGGTTTTAAGATCAGCAAAAAAATAATGAAGATAGTAATAAATTTCAGGATCCCTTTAAAATTCAGGTCTGCCATGAGAAAGAAAAATGTTAAGAATTTTTAACACATATACCCCATTTGTGGAGAGGATTCAGCATACACTGACGGCATGGCTTTATCTTTTAGTGTCAGCACACAGTGGACTGTTTATTGCAGTCTGAGCTCACACTGAGTTGAAGTTGCCATAAGGAAAAGCAAGTGACTGTCAAAAATGTCCTAAAATTCTTGGGAAATGCAAAGCAAAGCAAAATCAGCTAAAGCAATCTTTTGTAAATGTAAAACCCTATTACAGAACCAGTGGCATTTAGTGTGTCCACCATGCACCAAGAGAGATCCTCAGAGATGCCTGAAGGATTCAGGTTGGAAACAGATCCGTAACAGAGATGAATCAACTGGTTTTGCTGCCAGACAAAGCACACTGGACAAGGTTTAATTCTCTAACATGCAACTAGTGTATGCCTGAGCTGTGCAGTTAGAGAAAAGTCTTTGAGCTATTATTATGCTCTGCAGTCGTGTAGCTCTGCACAGCTGAGCCTCTGTACTTCTCCTTTCAAGGCAGGCTCGAGGAAGCGCAACCCTGCTGCTTCCTCATTAGTGTGAGGCACTGCTGTCAAATTGTCTGCAGCAGCTTTCAAACTACCCCAGGGACAGCCAGACCTCCAAAACCTCAATACACTCGTGGAAAATGCTCCTTCCTAAACTCCCCAAGAGCAGAAAGATGCACCAGTGGTTCCTACAGTTTATAAACTGCAAGTAGCTCACGAGTGTCTGCCGCTCACAGTAGCTCTCAACAGATTCCCATTCAGGCCTTCCACTTTTTGCCTCTCATTTAGACAACCTGTAAGAAATTTTGATGCACACAGATGCCAAGGATATCCCTTGTGAGTTGCACCCTTAGGTATGAGAAATGCCACATAAGTCACGGGTTTGACTGAGAGCCCAGAACTTGCAGTAATGTGGTAGCTCTGCCACAGTCATCCTGCCAGGTCTATAAATCCCAATATTTCACAAAGTAACAGTGGAATCTGAAATAAGATTAGTTTCTGAAGGACAAGCTGGTGGTCTGGAGGTTTTGTTTTATTTCAGAGTGTTGCTCTAGGTCAGTTGACCACACAAGCAAGGAGCACAGGCACACAGGCTGCTGCTGTACCACTGCAGATGGCAAGCATTCAGTATCGGCAGTAAATGCTAATGCCAGAACAAAAGACAAGACCATTTTCCCAAGAACAACAGAGCCCTCCACCCCCAGATCCAGTTTTACTTCGATTGTGTATAGGACTAAACAGCCACTTTTTCACAGTAGACACATTTTTATTCTTGGCAAAAAGAAAAACATGGTGGGGCATCTTCAAGAAAGGTCAAGAACTCCCCTCTATATTGCCATAAGACTTACTAAGAATTAACAGAAGTTAAAGAACTCCTCTCTCTATTCAACAGCACAGATTCAGACATTCTGTCAAGATCTGAACATTTCTACCATGGTTTTTCCCAACATGGCCTGGGACTCAAAAGCATTCTTGAACACGAAGGTTCATATAAACTTACCAAATTAGAGTCAGAAAGATTTTCAAATGTAATCTACAACCCAGCCAGTCAGCAAAAATATGAAAATCTGACAGCTAAAAGAAAGGGCACTACCACGTATATTTCCCCCCCCCCATAAAAACACTCTGAGAACAGCACCAAATTTGTTTAGCAATAATTTCTTCATGAGACAGTTGATCTTCAGTGATCTAGGAAGCCATGGATAAACCTCAAGACTGAGAATGTTTTTAGTCCATATTCTTATTTCTCCCCAGGGAATCTTGATCTTCAGAGGAATATTAACATGAAGTATGTAAAACATTTTGTGGACTGTTTATAACCTAATGACTCCAAATGTAACCTTAGATGCCATTCTGCAGAGACTTAGTCATATTCAGCAATTTGAGCAGAGGGAGAATGCTAGAGCCTCTTGGGCAGATGACTTTTATTGCTCTTTTAGCTTTGTTCAAGCAATTTCACATAATATAGTTATCTTAGACTGGTATCAGCAAAACACTGCTCAGAATCAAGCTGACATAAAACTCATGGTTGCATTATTAAGTAGTAAAATCATTCCAAGGACTTGTGTTTGGGAATGTCTGTTCACATATACAGCCAAATCTGAAAATCCAGCTTCAGTTCTTAGTTAAACATTACTTAATGGTAATGTTAAAAATGGCATTCTTCTGGAAAAGAGATTTTGAAATAAATGCTCTAATCCTCCAATAAAAGACAAACGTGAAAAGCATATGGTTCCCACTGGGTACACTTATTACAAATGGAGTTTCCTTTCTGGAAACTCAATATATAGTTGCTAAATGAAAACAAAACATCTCTTATGGCTTCACAATTAGAATTTAAAAAGCCAGATGCTGTGTAGGAATTACTGTTTTCTTCACAACGTTAGTTTACCCAGTTATACATCCTGAAGGCTAAAAAAGAGTATTTAAGGAGGAAAGAGTGTTACAATCTGTGAAGTTAATATTTGTGTTAAAAATACTAATGGAAAAATCTAGCTGTTTGCTTTCCAGAAGCCACTATTTGGTCTCTTCTATTTTTCAAATTAGAAGTGGCCTTTGCAGAATTATAAATAAAACACTGAAAGCTCCATGTGACTTTCCCATATGTAGTTTTTCAACAGCCAAGTAATTTCCCCTATCCCATCCCCACTGTTTGCATACCAAGGCTATGTTTGCCAAGTTTGAAGTAGAGAATTTTTAAGCCAAATTTGTAAAGCCAAGAAGATAAAGATTTTGTTAATATCCTTTGATCAGAGATAAACCTCCCAAAAAGAGTTAAACTGTGGAGAAAAGCATAGGAAAAAAAAAAAGACTGTATGTTTTGCCATCAATTTACAAGGACCATCACTGTGTCAGTATAGAATATGTACAAAATGCTAAACATGCCAACATTAGCTTTTCTGAGTTTTTGAGAGCCATATATGTAGCCATCCCACTTCTGCACATGTTTGAGACAGGAAATATTCTTCACTCATTAAACAAACAAACAGACCTAACCTGAAAAGTGGAAGACTTAAGAGAACATCTCAGTTTTATTCTTCCAGGGCTACTGGCAGATTGCAGCAGACAGAAGGATTTTCCTGTCTGCTGCTTTCCTGGTTGCCTTCATTCCCACTACAATATCCAAATGTCTGAAAGCCCAACATCCAAATGGCTCCCCATGCTATGCATCACATCCAAAAAGCTTGTGGAGGTGACTTAAAACCAGGCCTCCAGCTTTCTGAAGCACCTACAAGGAGCAACACAGCAGGTAATTCTGAGCGAAAAGGAGACAAGCAGGCAAGGCTGAAGCACATGTACCAGGACAACAGAAAGGACTGCCTGCCAGAGGAGAAAGCAGAGGACAAAGTACAGAGCTAGCCATCACCTGAACAAGTAGGGCAGCCCAACAGGGAAGACAAGAAAGTCACCTGCCATACAGCATTAAGATTGCCACATTAGATTGAATGCCACAAAGCCAAAGTCAGACTTATCCTTCCCAGAACACTGTAGTATCTCTTTTCCAGTCTAAGCTGCAGCACAGCATTCATTCCTACTGACCTCACTTTTCCCCTTGGATGAGGAACACACCCAGGGTACTATCTTGATCAATGCAATTACAAAAGGTTGTTTCTTACAAGCAACAGTTCAATAAAGCACATCTGGCAGCATGACAAAAAGCTGCACAGGGACACCTTGAAATTCTCATGTTTGATTTGACCTACATCAAATCCTCCTAGTATCTAAGTACTCCTTTGTCACCAGGAGCGGAGGAGCTGTGGGTGACAGCCTGCAGCTTCACTCCATGCTGTGTCACAAGAGCCAAGACTTACATGAAGACACGGCACACACACCAAAGGGGATGGAAAAGCCTGCTCCACCCTCATGAAGGAAGGTGTTCTCTGGTCCTACTTACAGCCTGAAAAGCGAGGGGAAAGAGGTTCTGTCTTTATTCTTTGCAGTCTTGTTCAGCCGTGCTCGACGCCTGCACTCCTCCTAAGTTTATGGTTACTTCCTGTTGACAAATATGTTCTTCTGCAATCTATTTCATCTATTTTCAAAAAGACAGATAACAGATTTTTTAACATTAGCCAGTTGTTTGGTTTTTTTTTTCAAGACAAGTTATGGCCTCTATACAACACAGAACTGGGACTCAAAATAACTAGTGGTCCATTCTCAAACTATACCAAGGCTTCATGTTTGGCAAAGTCACTGTTTTCTAGTCTTTCCTTTTCCACCAGCAGAATAACAGAATTTACTATATCCAAAATGGAGTAAGTAATTAATGTTTATAGATAACACCTCTTACTTCACACTATGCAAAAGATTTAACGTTTGATTTTTCATTTGACATTTTTCATGCCAGTTCAATGTATTAATGTTTGTATATGTATTGACAACTATCAGAATTCTTAAAAGATCACAGGTTTCAGAAATGGACATTCCATGATTTAGTTATTTGCATGTAATAAGTGAAAACCAATACAAGGTCATCCTGTTTGTGAAAACTAGTAATTGTTGATGATGACCATATTTTTAGGGCCAATCTTTGGAGAACTGTCAGTAAAAAGAAGCACCTTCCTTTTATTTACCCTGACCTACATCAAATATCTATATTAAAAATAAATTAAAAAAATCAAGACAACTGTGTTCTCTTTTACTCTTCCACAATAACAAGGAGACTGAAAGCATAATTCACTCTAATAATTTTCTGTAAAGGAAGATTTCATTGTTAACTATAGTAAGTAAACACCAGATTTAAATTTCCCCCTGCAACTTGCCAATCTACTTCAGTAACTTTCCTCTTTTAGTCTCCAGCAAAAAGTTGGAGAATAATTTAGAAAGATTCCTAGCCATGCATTGGTTCTGGCTGAAATCAGTTACAAACCCAAAAGCAATCAAACAAAATACAGGCAGAAATTGTTTACTGGGTGGTATTCCTTTGCTAAGATAGAACTTCAATAGTGCCTTTATAAAGTAAATCAGCATCAAAAGAAAGGCAAAACTATGTGCTCAACACTTCTGATATAGTTGATTGTAACAGAATATTTTAAGTAGGAAGTCATAAATATATTGCCAAGAGTCTCTGAGATAACTGGCAAATAAATGGCATCAGGATTGAAAATGAATAATCTCATAATTTCTCCCAAAGGGCCAAAAACTCAGACCTCCACATGACCAAAGACTCTGTAAAGAGTATATACATATGAAAACATACTTTTAAGACCCACAGGACTAGAATCCACATCACTAAGTGTCACAGTGATAACACAAGTTTTACGGGCAATATTTTTTTTCATTACACTACATATCTAATTTCCATGTCTCCACACCTCATAATCCACTTTTTGCACCTCAAAATACTGACAAAAGTCACCAGTGATCTCCCACAGCATGAGATGCATGGGAAGCTCTACAACAGCCTCTGGGATAGGGAAGCCAACTCAGATCCTAATTTCTCAACTCAGGAGCACAAAGAAAAGAACACTTGGTACCGGCTTTCACACATCTTGACGTCTCTGCTAACAGATTCTAACAACCAGGACACCAGAATTCATACTTCAGCATCTTCAACTTCTTTCCTGAAGGACTCCAGCTATTGATTCCTGATAACGCTGCCAAGCTGGTCCCTGAAACAAGCCAGAGAGCGCTCAGGAAACATTCAGGAAAAGGTTGAAAGTAAGAGGCGGTTGCAGGCAGATCCCAGCACACAAGAGGTCAACCCCTGACTGCAGGGATTTGCAAGGCTTTCCATATCCCAACAGATCTCAAAGAGATTGCAAGGATTTCCCAACTTTAGAATAAAAAAAATCAACAAGGAGGAACTGTGAAGGTGCAAAAGCCCGTGAGGCTGAGCTGAACCATTTCCAGCTCTCTGTAGACTGGAGAATGTACAGTCCAAAACCTTTTTGCAAGTAGTAGGTGACTAGATGACAAGTACTATACTGAAGTCCACATTTCTTGACCAGAAACCTGAGTTTAAAGGTCAGATTTAGCAGTGAAGCAAAGATTCTGATGTGAATGTTAGAAGAAACAAGAAAGAAAGGAAAAAAAAACAAAAAAACCCCCACCAGTCAACCAAGTATCATTATTTAGAAGAGCAGCTGCCTGGAAGGATTTCAGAAGTACTTGGTCCAAAAGGGTTTCAGTTGCCATTCAAAACACTCTCCCATTGCATTTCCAATTTCATAATCTCTTTGCCTTCAAAGTCTGTGTCCTCCTATACTTTCTTCAAAGGCTCTTGCAATTTAAAAGTCATAGGAAAGCACATTAAAAGTACCAGACTGGACTAAATGCATCAACTCCTCTGCAACCTTTACTCCTTCTAAAGCACCACGTGTGCTTACAAGCATGTACAGATACCAACACAAGTGAAATGGGATTTTCTGCTATAGAAAATACTGCTTCTAGTCTTTTATTTTCCACTTGAACCATAATTCTGAATAGGAAATGCTCCAGCTTTAGTTTAAGCAACTAAACATAAATCCTGATGAAAGGCGTTTGGTGTATAAAAATGTCCATTACCACTTTGGACTAGATTTGAACTGGTGACCTAATCATGTGACCCTCAGTAGTTCTTTAACTATCTGTGATCACAGAGATTTGCATCAGCAAATACTTAAATCCCAAGAGACGATACTTCCTTAGGAAGAAAAAAAAGTTAGATAAATGAAATCTTCAGAAATAAAAGATTCTAGATTTGTGCAGTTTTAACAAGCAAGAAAATACAGATAACAGTCACCTGATTCCTGTGAGTTTTTAGAAGATCCTTCTATTACAAGTACACAACACACAAGTTTGTACCAAAAGCCAGTACTTGCAAGGCTCAGCATTCACGACTAGACGGGGTAAACACAGCAAGCCCCAAGAGTCTCCCTCATGGCTTTAGAAATTTACAAAAAATCATGACACATTTTGTATAGAAATGCACAAATAGTTCCACTTTCAGTCAATGTATTAAAAACTAAGATTTTCACGATCTGTTCAACTGCATCACACCAAATATGCAAAACCTGGCAACATAACATTTACCCTTCCAGAACTATTCAGGCTCTTTGCAATGCAGGAGCCTTCCATCAATATCCCAGTGCTATGGCTGTGGAGGTAGGTGCAGGTCCCAATGAGGCAAGCACATGTTTTTTACCTGGTTTCAGATAGGCATCAGCTGAAAGCAGCTATCAAGTTTCCTCTTGAAGTGAAGCATCCTCTAATATTTTATTTGGTTGTAAAAATTTCACAATGGTACATCTGCCAGCGAGGCAGGCAGAGCCAAAAGCACAGTTAACAATTCCCAGCAGAGGGCAGATCCTGTTTAACATATTTCAAGAAGTACTGCACATATGCAGGTGCTCCATTTCATTGGAGAGTCTCCACACAAAGAAATCTCCTGATCAATACCAATACCTATAATTTCTCTGATTAAAAATAATACTCCCCTGAATAGTCATCAGCCCCTCTCCCCATCATATAAGCAAATTCAACCACAAGTGTGACCAATCCTACAAAAGGGCTCTTGAGAAGAAGCGTTCATACAAACAGCTATGTGCCTGCTGGGGGATGGAAGTCCTTTTGCTGGGTTTGTTTTGGAACTACAGATGTACTTCAGCTGCCCTACACTCATTCAACCACCCCAAACATACCAGCCAAAAATGTTATGCCATCCACGTGAAGACAGTCACGTTCTCCAGTTGGCATCTAAGAGGAGTGCAACTTAGGACTTGCCAAGAATTGCTTATCATGGTTAATTTTTACAATATCACATGTAACATTAAAATAGCTTCACGAAAGGAAAGAAAAATGTAATATAAATTACAAAGGCAGGTGATAAATCTTCTGCCTGTAAGGATAAGCAACCTGGTTTCATAAAAATGCTTCCAATTAACCCTTCTGCAGCTTCAAAAAGATACAATCTCTGTTGTTCCTAAGCACATCTGCCAGAGCTTGCCAAGGAAAGCATGAGCAACCAGCTTCAAAGGCAGGATGACGTACCTACAGCAGTAAACCCTAATCCTTGCTGGGGAAACCACGCAACTCAACTTAGTCATAGAAAATGGGATTAGAAACTTTAAAACAAAACAAGGCGTTGAAAGAATTAGCAATCATACCAAGATCACGTAGAAAACATTGAGCAACATTTAAAAAACAACTTTCGTCAGGGCTGATAAAGAGGAGAGTAAGACTAACGACTTGCACAGGAAACCTTCAGAGGATCGGGATGGGAACGGGATATCTGTGTCAGCCTAAAACCTTACACGCTGTCACTGCAAGGTGGCTTGGCAAAGAGTGGAGGTGCCAGAGAACACCACAGTCACCCCTAGAAATTCAAGGACATGGACTCCTAGAAAAAAGTTTCTGTGATTTGACCATAGGAAATGTGACATGGATTGAAGCAGACAATGCTTTGACGATCAAAGCGACTGCTCATGTGCAGGGGCAGAGGGAGAGTCTGTGGGAAGCGATTTGGGAAGCACAGCATTTTTCTTTCCACAGTTCACAATGTCATGCAAACACATATATACAAGAATGTTGCAACTGCTCAAGTGACCGTCTCCACTAGCGTCATGCACATGGCAGAAATGCAGAGGTCAGGATTTCTGAGGCACTTCCCCAAGGAGACAGTTAATGTGACTTTCTGAAGTTCCCCACGTTTCTTGCACTGTAATTTCCTGGACAACAGCATCGCATATTTTCCAATGCCCAGACCTAACCCAAATTACATGTTTACACAACCCACATGAAATTCAGGTTTTGATTGATGTGTGTTTTCATTTTTGGACAAGAGCTGATTTTCTAACTTAAGACAATCTTTCTAAAATAAACCATGTCTGCATGTAAGGTCAGGGTGCCTAGAGAGTTCCTAAAACAACAATTAGTTTAAGTGAGCTTCCCCAACCTTCTCACTGCCAAGCAAGCTTCATTAGCAAGTACCAAGTATTCAAATCCTGATCACATCAACAGATAAAATAAAGAGAACACAAAGACTTGAATCAGGAAAAGGAAGGCGGTAGCAGGAACAAAGTAGACAAGCAAGGAGAGAAAAGAATACCTTGAGAAAAAAAGGCAGACCATCATGATCTAAGTGCTGATTAAATCTGCTCCTGAACATATGAATATGACCATAAGGCACAAGTCCAGTCTAGTACAGAAAGCATATTCCCCCTTTGATCATTCTCTGGTGTGGATGGAAACCCACTGGGGCTTGAAGAGATATCAAGTCTTTGAGAGATGAATATCTAACATAGCATATGGAGGCTGAATGGAAGTAAAAGTAAGTTTCCACCCCTTCTACTGGGGCCCAGGACTATCACTTCCATTTAATGAAGTCAGAGTGCTCAGATTTCAGTCAGCTCTCTCTGCTTTCTCTTTCCCAGTCAACAGTCTCTTCTTTCCTAGACATCAGGCTCTTCTTTCCTTTTAGAAAGGCCTCCATGCCTCCCTCTCCCCATAGTGAAAACAGGACAAGAGAGGTACCAGGTACCACAGCTTACATGCAGTTCTTCATGCCAAAGCAGTACAGCACAGGGCTGTCCAAATTCATGGCAAGAGCAGAAGGACTGCATGGTCTTTCATTTACCATTGACACTGCCATGTGAGTCTTTTCTCCCTTGCAGTCTCACAGATCCCAGCAGAGCCCTGAGGAAGAGTGACCTTGCAGCAACAACCAACCATACAATATGAGGAAGAATTTGGAACTAGGCAGCTCCCAAACCAAAGGTTGCCGTAGGTTTGAGTGGAGAAGTCTGGAAACTGCTCATCTAGAGTCTCTACAAGGAAAGCGTAAGGACACTCAAGGATCACCCTGTAGAGCCCCTCTGAAACCTCAAAGGTAACCAGACCTGCACACGAACCCAGAAAAACTATGCAAAAATTCAGCTTCCACCAGCAGCAGTATCCTGAACAATAGCAGAGCCTCTTTGCTATGACTGGACAAAAAAATAAAAGAAAGGGAAGATGGGACATTTTACAGTCTGTTCAGTCTCTTGAAAAATGAAAGCAAAGAGTTTTTTTTTGTTTGGTTGGGGTTTTTTTGTTTTGTTTTTTTGTTTAAGTCCTTGGTTAGAAGTTATGGGAGTAAACAACAACTCCTAGCTTTCCTCCCATATTTAGGCCGAGACTTTTTCAGTATTTCCAGTGTTGCGAAACAGAACACAGAAGAAAGCAAATCTACTTCGACTACACAGAAGTGCCAAACAGAAAAAAATAAGCCACAAAAGTTTGTATAAATACATGCACATCCCTAAAAACAGAGGCACCTATCAAAGCATTGTTTAAAGTTTGTCTGTCTAACTGAACTCTCTGTACTTGCTGTTAAGAACAATTTTACTCAAAATAATAACCAGGATTCAAACCAAGTAAGAAATAATGAACTTGGGTTTAATTGGTTTGCGAGAAACCCAATTTACAAATGCAACCCTTAGCCAGCTATTGAATATACAAGTTGACTGAGCCCAGAAGGCACTGTGATGAGTGGCTTAAGTGGAGGCACCCTACACCCACCAACATTCCTGCTGAATGAATGTGAAATCGGCAAGAATTGCTTTTATTTATCTTACTAAAAGCGTTTCTTGGAAGGGCTGGAAAAATTTATTTCAGATGGATTTTTCAGCTGAGAACAAAGTTGTATTTATTATAATTATGCACTCTCCAGTGTGGCCTGCCTTGCTGAGAAAGAACATTAAATTCAGCTGTGCACGAACTCACGGAAGTGACCTTTTGAATGAAAATGCTACAGCAAGAAACTTGTGGAGCATTCTCACTAAATAATAACCTACTGTCTGCAACTTGCAGATTAGTGCTCAGACCACTGATCTCAGCTGTTACTTACACAGGCACAAGTCTACATGAGGTCAATCAGCTGAGAATAAATCATGTGTGCTGCAGAATACAATATGGAGAACTGTACTTGGGAAACTTCATAGTCTCCAGTCCAGTGTGGTTTTATGAACTTATATTAACCATCATTCAGCAGCATAACATTGCAAGGCATTTTAAAGAGATCTTTACTGCAGGACACCCAGTATTCATTTACATAAGAGGATCAAAGGTGTTATTGACACAAACTGAGCAAGCTCTCACTTTAAAGAGAGCAACAAATTCAAGAACACCCACCACCCACCCAGAAATACCCTGCTCTCTCTTTGCAGAAGGGCATGAGGATTATCTGAAAGGCTTCTGCTCCATGGAAAGCCCAAACCCTTGGGGAGAAGACAGGTTAGCACTAAAGAACTAGAAAAGTCAAACTAGAAGGTTCATTCCATCACCTAAATGAAAGGTGAAATGTAAAATAGCAAAATACTAAAAGAGTAAAAATGTAGAACAGTAAAATGCTTGTTTGGAAATGAAGGATGTCTTCTCAGTGTGCAAATGTAAAATATCCTCCACAGATACATCAGATGATCTTACTCATTGCAGAAAGGTTGGGTATCTCATCCTGTAAGGAACTTAAAACAAATGTCTGAGCCTTCTCAGCAGCTGGGTTGCTGGGCAGTCAAACTCCTTGCTGCCAAAGAAAGCAAGGCAAGCTCGTGTGCTGACGTCCACATCTCAGGGGCAATTGGAAGTCACTCACTCTGCTGCCCAGACCAACAGCATCCCACAATGGACAAAACCTGCTGGCAACCTGCTCTGGGCTCCCTCTCCCTTTTACTCTCCTAGGTATGCACAGCAGGCTCTCGCAGTTCATGGCCATCTGAAGATTTTGGTACACAGTTCAAAGGTTTAGAAAAGAGACTACCCTGTATTAAGCATCAAGAAGCCAAAATGCAGCTATAAAACCAGTTTGCGCTGCCAGTTTGGGTTCTGCACTCCCTTTTCAGACTGTGTGTTTGCATTTCAGCCAGCTTGTTCTCCTCCCACTGCTCTGCTCACTGAACCTGCTGATTGGTCCCAAGTCTGCATCTCTGTGTGCTGTTGTCTCCAAGGGGAAATAATATACAAGAAATTTAATGTCTTGACTTTGCTACAGAACCAATTAATTGAGCTGCAAAGAAGGAAAGGCTTTCACTTGAAGTAATTGTTTTCTATGCAGTAAACACAGCACATGTAATTTGTGAGGGGCACAAAAGCTTGATCCTCCCGTGTCTTCACATGTTGATTATTTACACTAATGCTTTCCAGACAAATAGAAGAATAGTCTCCACTCAAGTACAGAAGAAGCCAAGAACAATAAAACAATTAGGTAAAGTTTGACCATAGTACTTGAGGGCATTGAAAACCTTTGGACCAAAACCTTGCAGAAGAAAACCAGGCATTTCTTGGTTAACAATTAATAATTTAGCCCTGAATTCTCTCATCCAGCTGAAGAGGAAAATTACACAGTAATTATACACCTTGTACTACACAATCCCCCAGTATTTTGATACAAAAACCCACAGTTCACATTCACCATTTTCATATCCCCATTTTAGATGAGAAATGTGAAATTCCTTTCTTAATATCATGTGTTAAGCCAGGATCAAAACTGAAGAGTTCTTGTAAAAAATACTTGTGTGTCAAAGGAAGGACTTGGGAGTACACTGTGGCTTTCAAAAAAAATTTTTAATAATATTTATAAATTCATCCTAAAAAATCCCAACAACAGCTAAACCCAAGAAATTTCTTTTGAAAACTATTTTCCCATTGTTTATCTTTGCACTAATCCTTTGGGTTAAGTAAACTACCAAGACACTTCACCCCCAAGAGCCCTCACCACTGTAGCATATGCAAGATGTCTGCTGCAAGGATAGGGCAAGACAAACACAGAAGCAGTGCAAGACCTGTAAATGAACATGTTAATGGGTTGAACCAGATGAAAGAAGTATTTCTAAAGCCTGTTTCTCTAATTAGGGACACTAGTTAAAAGCATAAACAAGTTTTACCTTTCACCCTGTCCTGAAGGAAAGTGCTTTCAGAAGAACTGTTGGCAGGCAGGCACTGCCTGTGTGAGAGAAGAGCTAGTGAGAGTAAGCGTTCTCAGAGCAAGGATACAAATAAACAAACAATTAACTTTTTCTGTGTAATAGCTACAACAGCAGCGGCTCAGCCAGCCTTCAGATTACACTCATGCAAGGTACAGTTTCATGGACACAAATGCACCTTCCATTTGTTTGGTTCCAGAAGATCAAGATGCAAGGGGCACACACCACCCAGACAGGGTGAACATCTCATCTAGTGCTGTTTTCCTCCCCTGCATACCTCTACATTCTCAAGCCAAACCAAAATGTTCACTGCTTGCATATGCAGATTTAGGCCTCTTTTATTAGGACACACCAAATGTATTTAATCCTTTTTTCTGTGCTTCTGAAGTCTTTTAGAGTAGGATCACAGCAAGAAGAGTTTTGGGTACACACTGCTAGATAATATGACACAGATGAGAAACCATCAGTGTCACTCATTCTGTTTCCCGAAGTTTATCTGCTCTGTTAAAGGCTGTGAAAAAAGGAGATTAGGCTGAGACTCATCCACCTAAGGAATTCAGCAAGCCCTTACATTTCATATCAGCCTGAAGTTACATGCCATCAAAGGTGAAACGAGGCAAAACCAGATTTGTCTGGCCCTTAATCTATAGTTTTCCTGGCACAATGCTTCTCAATAAATATATATCGTGCTGAAAATACAGGAGGACTACTTCAGCTGGTCCATCTACAGAAAGCAGACTGCAAGTTTCAGAACAAAAAACAATCACTCCAGACCTCCTGAATTCATCTTTAGCAGGATGATCCTTGGACTTTGCAGTCAAAGGATGGGCCTAAGAGCACAAAATGTGTCTGAGGAGAAAAAAACTCCCAACTCTTGTTCCCACAGCCTAACCACTGGTTTAGTATGATCCCAGACTCTGAAAAGTAGAGATACAAGGACAGAGCAGGAAAGCAAGAAATTCAGTAAAAACAATGAGCCACAAACATGAGAGTGATATTAATAACCAAGTATGTGAGATGCAAAACTTCCCTAGTAAGATGGGTAGGAAAAAGGAGCAAAAAAATGAGACAAAGAGAATACAGCTAGGAAAAGGAGAGGAAAATAACTTAAGAGCTCTTATTTTTGACAGGGTGATTTAAGACAGGCTCTGTTGGAGTCCAGGTGATAAGTCTCAGTAAATGGAGACAATCAGCAATGACAGATGTCTGCAAGCCTGTTTTATCTAAGTTCAGATCACAGGAGACTGGAGAGTCAAATGCAAGCTGTTTGTGAAGTTTGCATCTTCTAAAAAGACAGAAGTCAAAAGGACAAGGTAATTTGAAGACAACACAATACAGACATAACACTCCTCCTCTTCAGCATTCACTGTTCGAAAAGCATTCTGCAGACCAACAAATGAGACAACCAGTAAGAAAAGGGGGAATTCATCACACAGGAGACCCAGACATGAGTCATGACCTTCACATGCATTCAGGTAGCTTCCTTACATGCTTTCCAAGCAGAATAAAGGTCTTTCCGATCGTATCTCAAGAAAAGTCTTTCCTACCCCCACAGGACGAGGGGGGAGTTTGGAAATTTTACAGTTACAATTGATGAGCAGGATGTGATGAAGTCAGCCCAGTGTCCTGGCCTTGAAGACACTGCCTTCTTCAAAGGTTTTGTTCAGTCTTTGCAACATCCCCATACTCTGCCCATCACCTCCTCCAGCCCTTCCTCTACCTCCTGGCTCAGTCTGACCTCAGCCACCATTTTACCCTTTCATTCCACACCAGTCACTCCCAATTCTTGTTTAGCTCAGCTCTAAAAGGTGCTTTTACAGCAGGCTCCGTGGGACGGATTTTCTGCCCACAATCAGTGGGATGGCTGTCACAGTGGATAATTTATGCAACAGAATGGCCTCATCTGGACAGAGAAGACATGCAGTTCCTGTTGGCAATCTTCCACCACCTGGGATTTAAAGAGGATCCCACATAGAGAAAGAGGTTTCTAAAAAAAAAAAAATCAAGCAACCACTGATACATTATAAACAAATAAAAGTCTTATTACAAAGACTGAGGAATACAGAACTTGGCAAGGGAGAGGACTTCTGCATATTTTGCACTCTTTCTGTAGCAGGACTCTCTTGTGGCTGCCACAATCACACCCCTGATTTGACTGACAGCATTATCCCAGACTGTAGTGATTATGAGTTCTGGTTCCATAATAAGTAAAAAAAAAAGTCTCTTGTGGACAACAGTACTTGACCTGCTGGTCATATCTGTGTGCTGGGACACAAGAGAAAAGAGTCAGTCAGTTCTACTCATTAAAAACACCTCTGCACAGTCTGCAAGTGTCTTCCCTGCTTCCAAAGGAACACTTGACACCTTTTACACAGGGAAAGCTCAGGATGGCTGGTGAGATTCCTGGAAAAACACACTCTTCATAGCTGTTTCTACAGCTTATCAAGCCTTTCCCCTTCAATTTACTGTTCAGACAGTGGGAGTCAAGAAGACAAACAAAAGTAGCTCTGTAACTACTGGAGCTCCATAAAGCTGACCTCCAGTCAGTTTGTTCCACGAGGCTGACTGACTTTGCAGGCTCAGAAACTGTGAGCTCCAGCTGAGGCTTTGGAAGAAGCCAGGGTATGTATCAAGTCAGTCAACCGAACTTACAGATTTTCCAGGGCTAATAAGCTTGCAAATGTAGCTTCTCACTCAAGGATGAGTCCCTGTTTGTTTGGGTTTTTTTAAACTGTCTCTATGCCTACCTCTTTCCAGGAATTCTGGTGAAATCTTAGGCATCTTTGAGGTCTCTTGCTATCAAATTTGGTTTAAGTTGGCCAGTAGCTTCAAAATTAATGGGGAGACAGACATTGATAACTGCATAAAGCTCACCTCCTTCTGTGAACTATCTTCTTTCATTGATAAAATCCTTTTCCTGCTCAAGTCACTCTCTGTCCCACTCCAGTATATTTAGCAAATCAGTATCTTGACAAGCTCCCTCGGCCTGAATTAGAGCCAGGATAGGGTTAGTTTTTTGCTGTGACCATATTCCCTCCCAGATCTCAAAAATAAATCCCCACAAACGAACAAAACAAACAAAAAAACCCCAAACCAAAACACAAAAAACCAAACCCAAACAAAAAACAAACCCTTGAGCTGCCCCTGAAATTTCTATTTCTGCTTTGCACACCAAAACCAGAGATGACATAAAACCACATCACCACTAGAAGTAACAAACTTCCACCTCATAATAATAGAGAAGATTAAAGAAGGGAGAATCCTTTTCTTCACTGCTGGCAGATCTTTCCTTTCTTGAGGTTCATTCTTTCCTCTGCTAGTCCTAATGACTGCAGACACAATCCTAACGTCTTGATCCTCTATTAGAAAAGTCCCTGTTATCCCTTATTTTCTAAACCCAGCACCCTGCAGTTTGTCAGTCCTGGTAGCTGCTCGCCATAGCCACCTACACAGCTCTGCCACCCATTGTCAGCAAGAGGCCAGCAGCATTTTAAATGGCAAAAGCTCTGTCCCCTGATGCACTGGGGATTTCTGCCATGCTCAAACCATCACTTGATAGCAAGCCTCCCGTGCTTGGAGGGAGTGGTTGGATTTGGTTTAAAATATGCTGGCATTAAAGTGCTTGCGAAGAAGGAACAGTCAGAAAACTGCATCTAAATCTCCTACACTACCCAGTTCTCACATCCTTTTCTTTGGATCAGCCTTGGGTGATGCCAGGTGGATGGAGACTGGCTCAGCAAAGAAGGCCTGCAGACCAGCAGCACCACAAGCTGCCTCCACACAAAATAAAGTCTCTCCTTTCTATTTGCAGGTGTTGTTCAGGGCACAGCATTGGCCACACTGGCACTAAATGGTTTGGCCTGCTGTCTCAGCCTGCCAGCATCACCTCACTTTGCACCCAGCAAGCCCCGGCATGGAAAGTGCTCTGTTACAGTTTCACAAGCCATTGCAGAGACCACAGCCATCATCTAAAAATAATAGTGGGGGCAGTGATCTCACTGATAATCACATCATTAGAGGAGAATCAAATTCCTCCTTGTCCAAGCAGATAAACAGCAGGTCTCTGCAGCACCTCGAGCCTTCCTTTGCAGTCAAATAGTATCTGCAAAATCACAGAAAAAGCTTCATTTGTGACTGCCATACCAACATGCTTCTTGTAACAGGCAAGGTAAGGGCATGCAATTCCTGCTTAGCAAGCCTGTTCTCTCCAGCCAGTTGTTATTTCAGGCATGTTTATTATGTGCACTGTTCACAGGCTCAGCCACACAGAGCTCCATTGCCACAGGTTTTGGCATCTCAAAACCTCTCTTCTTAGCTGTGGGCTTTCTAACCACATAAGACAGCAGGGGGAGGGAGGGACCCAACTTCCCTGTCAGCATCTCTCCATGAACTCATACAGGAGTTCATCCCTCCCCTGTGTTCACTTTCTTCTGACTCGGAAGCACAGACCAAAACCTGGCACAATCAAGTTGTCCTGTAATGTGCAATGAGTATCTCTGCCCTGCCATGACTAATGGCCCTCCTGAGATTGTCACCAGCCCTGCCCTAGAGACATCTCTGACATGCTGAGTTCTTTCCCCCACATTGCAAAAACAGCAGTGCAGCTTGCCAGGTTATCCTGGATTCATGAACCCCCCTCAAACAAATGCAAGACAGGAGTCTGTAGAGCCACAAAGTCATTGGTTAAATGCATTAATTAAGCTGAGAAGATTCTTATGCAGCTAACCAGAAAGGGCAAATTCTTCCCCTGTACCCTGTAAAGCAGAGCAGCTCAGCTCAGAGGAACATCCCCAAATCCAGTACCAAACACACGCGTTGTTAGGAGACAGAACAAAAGGCCGTGTGCAGCTCGGCATTACTGAAACTGCAGGACATGCCTGACAAGGAGACATTTGTATAGGCACAACCACAGGGCACATCGGAGACAACACTGAATGGAGAAGTAGGCCAGAGGATCACCAGCCCAATAATAGCTTTTTGCCACAAGCTAATGTCTGTTCAATCATGCCAATCCTCCCAATATGACTTAAGGGGGGGAAAAAAGCAAAAAGAAAAGGTAGGCGGTTTGCATTTACTAAATATATCACCCATTACCTCAGAGGATGGCCATATGTTTTCAGATTATAAAGAAATACAAACTATTACCGACATTAATGCCTTTCTAATACCATAGAAAGACAAAGGTGAACTTCAGCATAACCCTGGGTTAATACAGGCTGACAGAGCCATATAAAAGAGCACAGTTTCCACTTTTGCCTGCAGAAAAGCAACTGCTGAAGATGCTTAGAGGAGCAGCACCTTTAGGAATCAAAGAGAGGGTTCAATGGCTGTTTGAGCCAGGGTTGAGTAATTGCTGTTGAAAGCACCGAGCTCATCCATTCCTCTGCCTCACTAGAGGAACTGATGGCAGGATCACCACTTTGGGCAGGATCCCTACTGCCCAGCAGCACTGCACATGGCAGAGCCACTGCTCAGGGATGCTCCCACCAGCCAGATGAGGCTGACCTGGCTCAACAGGCTGGGAGGATGGAAAAATCCCCAACCACAATGAAACAACGCTGGCAGATGAAACTTTCCAAGTTCCCTTCCAGCACAGCACGACTCCGCAACAGGTGCCCAAGTTTATTCTTAAAGAGGTGTTATGTTTTTGCTAACTAATATTTGCAGGGTGGTAGGGAAATCCTCAGAAAGGCAATGACAGGCCCCAGTCACAGAGCTGCCTTGACTCTGCTGAAGAAAACTGCCACACTCCTCCCCAGGATTCACTGGACATTTTCAGACCAGGCTTTCATCTGCTGCCCAGCTGCAGAGATGCAAGGAGCATTGTGTGTAATTGTGAGGGCAACTCACAAACAAAATTGAATCATTGGGAAGGTGTGCTGTACAGATGAGACACTGGAGTTCACGGTGGTATAATCATCGCAGAACGAGCAGTCCTTAATCCAGCCTGCACAGTTATTTAGAGGTTCCTGTTCTGAGCAAGTACACCACGTACTTTGATCTCTGCTGCCTCCTGCCAAAACTGTGGAAATTAGCAAGCCAAAAACCAAGAGTCATAAAGATATCATGGCAGACAAAACAGATACTATGGTTATATAAGCAGCTCTCCTCCTGAAGGATCCTGGTGCACTTCAGGAGAGACTGAAGGGCAGTTATAACTAATTACCTTTACCTTAATCAAAAAAGTTGCCTTAAATTTAGAGATGAGGAGCCTCTGTTCCGTGAGAGTAATTGAAACTTTGCTGTTCAGTTCACAAACTACCTGAAGTGATGCTCTGAAAGGGCCTGAATCCTGCCAACCTACTGTATGAAGCGTAGTAACTCCAACTGGTGCAATCAGAGCTGTGGTCACAGCCTTGGACAGAAACTCTGTGTTACAGGGGTGTTAGCCACAGTGACAGTCATGCTCAGTTCTTCCTTAAAGCAAGGATCTTTGTCACATATGATGAATCATGCCTCAAGTCACAGCACTTCAAGCAAACTCTTTAATTTGAGATGAAATCGGTCTTTACGAGCATGCTTCTGCCAGATTTTGGCTCAAAACCACCTTAGTAGAGAAAGACGGATTCCACAGACTTTGTCACATAGTTAACATTCACTTAAATCTCTTGTTTTTAAAGAAAACAAAAGTTGAGAAAACTATGTGATAATTAAGCTGCAGGCATGGGAAGCAGACAGATAGTTGAGGCAGTCAAATAACCTTTATTCTGCCCTGTAGAGGCAAACTACAATAGAAAAATGATTAATGTTTGAGGCTTTTCATTACGAATTTGATCCAGTTCATTTTAAAATGTATTAAGTTCTTATTTCCTTTTCCCTCAAACCAGAGGGGAACAACCAGCTAAGGTGTGCTGCTAAGGCTATACTTCTATGGCTAGATAAAACTGAGCATGGCTAGATTTCTTCTTCCTGTGACACTTTTCCTGATTTTATTACATAACTGCAATATTCTGCTTGTAATCTACTGAGAAACTCCAGTTAACTGAGCTTTGTGCTCGTAATTACAAATGAAAGTGCAGCGAATAGTCACGTAGACAGATGAACAACTTGGTTTCAGGACAGTGATGAGCTAAGTATCACCTTTCTCCTCCATCTACCTTAGTCAAAAGAAAGATCTTTGACGATCCTGGGCAGCCTGGACTTATTTTAACCTGAAAAGTCAGACTCTTCTGCAGAGCACAGTGTGTTCTCGGGAATGTTTGTTCAGTGCAGCTAGGCAGTACAGCTCCACCTCCTGAATTATTTAGAGGACACATTTCCTGCAGCACCTCCCAGCCTTAGACCACCAAGTCTGTGGGACAGTTCTTCCAGGTGAGGAGGGACAGACCCTGAACAAGAAGCAGAAGCTTCCCTGGAAGCAGAAACAAGCAGAGCATAGCAGATGTCTGCAAGGTAGATAGAAGTAGACAGCAGTCACCAGAGGCAGGAAGGGCAACAACACTGGAGAGGACAAGAGGCAAATGTTGTCAGGGTTTCAGTAGAAATATGGGAACTCCTGGTGCAGAGATCTCTCAAGTCCAACACTGTTCCTCTGCAGGGCTTCTCTACAAACCCATCAGCTCTGAGGAAATCCGGCTCTAAGGCAACACCAAAGCAGATGAAGTTTTGTTACATGCTTATTTTCAAGATCCTATATTACCACTTTTGTTTTTGAGTGAGCAGCTGTCAAACTCTATGCAGTGAGATAATACCAGTCTTTTGACAGAGTCTACATTTAAGATCTAAAATAAACTGTGAGAGTTTTATATAGACAAACTGTGGAAAGGAAATAAGTAAAGGATGCATCCGTATCCAAGTGCTCTTAAAGAAAACGTAGGCAGCCAAAGCTCTTCTCTCCCACACTCATGTATTATACCACTCAAGACTTATTATTTTAGGATTATTTCCGGTGCACTGACTGGAGAGGATATCCAAAAGTCACATATGCAACTACTCCACAAGCAACCAAGCTGTACGATTGCTTCCACACCCTTCTCCTTTTCCTTTCCTCCTTTTCTACTTCCTATTCCTTTGACTGACGTAGAAGCTGTGTGAGGCAGGGAGCATCTTGCACAGTCTTCAGAGCAGGTATGGCATTTTTATTAGCACATGTAGTGTTGAAGACATTCACAGCTTCCATACAGATAATCTCACCACCTGACCACTGCTCACAGCTGGAATGCCACAAGAACTAGAGAGCAAAACGGACCCGAGATGTACCTCTAGTTTATGTGCCTCAGCCTGAAGATGAAACGGAGCAAGCACCAGGACCTCCACCTGTTAAAGGCAGTTGAGACAACATGGAAAACACACAGTTCAACACAATCCTGCACCTGGCTCACTAGGGAAGCTACAGCCAAGCCTTAGCCACAATATGTCTGAAGGGGATTTGGGATGGCACTACCAACAGGGAATTACACAGCTCTCAGCATCTTGAAAAGAAGAAAATTCAAGAGTGAGATAACATCTGTAGTCGTGGACGAACTCCTCACCTCCTCCTCCTGCAGAAGTATTGGGAAGTATTTCAGTGGACTCCTTCCAGAAAGACACTGTCTGTCTGCACCCCTGTGACATTAAGCACAGTGCACCCCACGGCATCTGCGACCTTCAACAAATGCAAACTGCAATTTTTATCTTACACAGAATACACCACGTCAAACCAGAAGTCATCATATTCCATCTACGTTCTACATGGGGTGAAAAAGACAAATTGCCTCCACAAATGAGAAGATCCAGGTTGTGCACAGGTTGCTAGGCCCAGTGCAGTCCTCTCCGAGTGTCACCGAGCACACACCAAGGTGGGAGAGGTTTACAGGCGTCTACAGTGCTGGACTCAAGACCGTCACTGGAGATCTCAACAATACCAACATTGCAGCATAGACAGGAAACAGAGTAAAGAGATGAAAAAGACAGAATCAACTTCATTAAAACCCTTTCCAGGCATAATGAAGGTGGTAAGCAGGTGGTCAGAGACTACCAAGACAAGGCCTAGTTCCCCTTATCCCAGCTGAAACATGATCCCTCTTCCTTCCCCCTGCCCACAGGAGGTTTGCACGGAATCTCCTCTGCGGTTCCTGGCACGGGAAGACCAGCTCACCTGTCCTGGGCAGCACCGCTCAAGTCCCACTTCCCTGCTGACCCAGGTCCTCTGGCCAGCTGCCCCACTGCCACCCTGCAGCTCACCCCACACCACCTTCAGCACTGTCCCCTCACAGATCACCTTGTTCCCTGTCACTACCCCCAAAAGTCACCTGCACCTCCACCTGCAGGCCCGCGCCAGCTCCAGCCTCCTGCCCTCACTACAGACACGTTTCCCACGGGCTCCAGTCAAACACCTTTCTCCCTCGTCCTGCAGCCACCCTGCCGCACAAAGCCCTTCCGAGCGGCACTGCCACCCGCTCCTGGAGCCCTGCAGCCGCTCTCCGTCCCCACGGCACACAGGGACCCCCGAACTCTGGACTCTGCATCTCCTACAGCTTCACTTAAGCCACGGCACTCCCCAAACCTCAGGCGGGACCCCAAAAGCCTCTTCCCCCAGGCACCCCCTGTCAGCCCCGCCGGACCCGCTGTCCCAAGGGCCGGCGCAGCCCCCCACGTCCAAAGCCGACCCCCGTCCCAGGGACGCAGCCCCCCGCCACGACGCGACCCCAGAGCCCCCCGGGCGGCCCCCTCCCCTACCTGGGCGGGCTCCACGCCGGCGGGCAGCCCCTCAGGCAGGGCCTGGAGCAGCAGCAGGGCCATGGCGGCGCGGAGCCTCCTCGCCATCCCCCCCACCCCCCGCTCCCGCCTGCCCGGCCCGACTGCGGCCCGGGACGGGAGCCGAGGGGCACCCCGCGCCCGGGCCCGCCCCCGCCGCACGCCTATTGGGCGGGTGGCACACCGCTCGGCTCACTATTGGCTCAGGGCGCTGTCGCTTAGGGCAAAACCGTGAGGGGCGGGGTCTGCGCACTGGGAGCTGCCATCTTGAGTGTGGCGCGGCGGGGAGGGAGCCTGGGTGGGATTCGGGCCGCCATGTTTTGAGTGGCGGAACTGGCTGGAAAGGGGTGCGGGGGCTGCACCCCCCTGCAGTGGAACCTCGGGAGCAGAGCTGGGCACTGTGGAAGGGGGGGGCACTGGCATCCTCTGGCTGCCACAGCCTCCCTGACACCTCGGCGGCAGCCAGGCACTCATCCTCTATTCGCCTGGTCACTCCTGGTTACCATGATCCCGGCTCAGCCTCCTCCCACATTGTCCCAAATCCCAACAGCTCGCCCGGTCCTGGGGCATGGAGAGGGTGCTGGGATGGCTGCATCAACATGATGCTTGACTCGAGTTGTCCGGTGGGCAGCTTTGTGTTGGTGCCAGCCCCACTGGGAGACAGGATCAGCATGGAGAAGAGGATCTCCCACTGCGGCTGGATCCCAGAGTTTCTCCAAATGGCGATCCCTCGCACTCCCAGGAGGAGTAGGGGCACCGGCACTCGGGATTAATTCACAGCTCCGAGGAGACAGCCAGTGTTTCTGGGGCAGTGTCAGAGGGTTTCCACACTGCCACTCCCAGCGTGCCAGGCAGCCTCTGTGCCGGATTGGCAAGACAAGGTTTATAAGATGCTCAGATAACATGTTAAGAAAAGCCAGAAAAAAACCCTGACTTAGCAGTTTATCTCCTGCCATGGCATTTTTTTATCAGGCCAGCACTCTGGCACACCTAGGCCGGCCTGATCAGCTCAGCCACCTGCCCTGGCATGGACGTTCACCCACTGCACATCGACCCAGCTCCCTCCTCATTCCATGGCAATCGGTTCCCCAGACTCCACCGGCCTTTGGAGCCATCAGCCAAGCCTTCCTGCTGGGACCGCTGGTGCCTCAGGGAGCCCACCAGCCCCCCATGCCTGTACTCAGACTCTGCTGCAGACCAACATGACATCTTTGGTGCGGTTGCCATTTGAAGGGAGGTTGTAAACATGCTGGAGCACTGACATTTTGGTCACAAACAGTTACTGAAGAAGCTTTATTCCTGTTCCCAGGTAGCCCTGAAATTAGAGGCACAGCAGGGAGATGGGCAGCAAGTTCGCCAGAGCGCAGGACAAGCCCAGATCAGGTGTGACTCATTGCTGGAGAGCAATTAACACTTGCTGTTCTTCACAAGCGGGAGTGAGTCTGGCTCTGACTCCTGGCAATGAGGTTTCCTTTTCTGTTGTGATGAGAAATGGAGGCAAGGCTGGCCAGAACATGGGGACTTGCTGGCCACAGCTTGGCACTCTGGTGCCCAGTGGTGTCACTCTGCTCCCCAGTGACACCAAAGCAGGCTGGGGAGTTACTGTGGTTTTGGGGAGAGCTGAGAGGCACAGGCTGCAGCAACCATCTCCAGAGTGATGTGAGCTGTTGAGATGACTTGAAACCTTCCAGGGAGACTCGAGCTACAACCTACAAACCTAGAAACCCCGCTGAGCTAAACTGTCAGCTGGCATAAATCCATGTCGATCTGAAGAGGGAATCCACTGCCGTAAGCTCGGGGTGGGGGGAAGGTCTGTCTAAAGGATCGTTTGACAATTCTCTGAGCCCAGAGCAACCCTTTTCCTCTGCCCATGAGCAATAAACTGCGCCATGCCCCATTCCCCAGGGCAGGGGGAGAGCTGATGCAAGATGGCAATAGCTCTTCAGAGGGTCTCTGTGCTCCTGCTCTCTGCCCCTCCAGTATGGCTGGGGACAGGAATAAAGGAGTGGCAAAACAGCTGAGGCTTTGCCACCATGGTCCCAGCCTTGGCTTCATGTGGCTGCTTCCCCAGCATTGCTGGCTGCAGAGCCCTCTGCCCTGCTGGGACCCCCCCAAACTGCCAAAGCAGGAAGGGTCAACAGCAAGAGCATGGCTGTGATGTACAGGGGAAGGGCAGTTTTAGGATGCTGCAGCACATTGTTTTACAAGCATTGCCATGCACCCAAGCATGCCAGAGGCACCTTGGACCCAAACACAGCCCAGGCAGCTAGAGATACCTTTCTGAAAGTCCTCAAAGCTGTTTGGGGTGTAGGAGGAGAGCAGTTTGAGTTAAGGAGCTTAAGGAAAGCAGAGAGCGGAGATGTCTCCTTGTGGCTTCTCCCCACGCCCAACAGGAGTGACATCTGTTTCACTTCATGTGCTTATCTGTTATTTTAATTGCACTTTAACAAGAGATCTAATAATGCCAAGGGAACAGATACACAAGTTCGAACATGTTTTCCTACTTTCTACTGGCCTATTAATTGTTTCAGAGCTCTTTTACAGCTTTCTAGCTGTAGCTACGTTTGGTTGGAAACATTATCCTCTCCCTGTTGCAGCTTGGGCAGAAGCAAACCTGTTGTGGATACAGCTTGGCCCTTCGAGAAGTACCTTTAAGGTTTGTCTGCTCTCTCTGTAGGAGCAGAGTGGTTAATGTGTCTCTACTCAGGCACGTAGCTGATGTGAAAATCCCTGGGGGATCTGGTATATATCCCTGGCTGGAGAGAGGAGCGTGGACCTTCTGCTGGGCCAAGGGGCTCTGGGAACAGCCATGTCATATGGCTTGTTAGAAACACATTTGTCCCACCAAGGGATGTTCATCAGCAAGCAGAGAGCCTGGGTGCAGCTGATTAAAAGCAAGGGCTTTAGCCCAGGACTTGGGCTCCTTCCTCCTCCAAAAATAGGCTGCATCAAACTCAAGCTGCTCTTCTTCAGGGTGGGAGAGGCCTCATGGCAGACCCGAGTTAGCATCATGCAAACTCTGCCGGGCCAAGAAGATAAACAGCACCATGGGTGTAGGAAGGGTCACCCAGTGTCATCCCCCCAGTTCCCACAGTGGGATAAGTGTCACCACGAGCACAGCACTATTGCCTTTTGTCACTTCTCTTGGGACTGTTTGCAGCCCCAAGAACCATTTGAGGAATGCTGCATTGGATGCCCAAAGATTTCAGAATTCATGCCAGCCCTTACACTCTTCTTCCTTCTCCTGGCCCCTGTGCTGACCCTCACCCTGGTGCCTGGTCAGTCACAAAGCCCACACCTTTCCCTTTCAAGGCAAGCATGAGATCCACATACCAACCCAGCCCAGCCCAGGGAACCAGACACAAAGAGACCAGTCAGGAGCAGACCCCACAACTGTTTTTTAAAAATCATTGCATTTATTTTTCAACCTTCCTCTGTTGTTTGCAGTGCTGGTATTCAGAGCCCAAGTTAATACAGCTCTGTGACAAGAAAGACAAGTAGCTACTGGAGAGGGTCCAGCAGAGGCCACGAAGATGATGAGGGGGCTGGGGCATCTCTCCTGTGAGGAGGGACTGTGGGAGCTGGGCCTGTCTGGGGAAGACTGAGAGAGGATCTCATCAATGCATATACATATTGCAAAGTCGGGTGCCATGAGGATGGTGCCAGGCTCTTTTCAGTGGTGCCCAGCGACAGGACAAGGAGTAATGGCCATGAACTAAATGACAAGAAGTTCCACTTCAACATGAGGAAGAAATTCTGTGCACTGAGGGTGGTAGAGCACTGGAATAGGCTGCCCGGGCAGGTTGTAGAGTGTCCCTCTCTGGAGATATTCGAAACCCACCTAGATGCCTTCCTGTGTCACCTGCTATAGGTGACCCTGCCTTGGCACTAGATCATCTGCCTAGGCAGACTAGATGATCTTCAGAGGGTCCCTAACAATTGTGTGATTCTGTGACACCTGTGTCTTCTTCCCCCATCTAAGGGGGCATAGAGACAGCTGTGCCCCAAAGCTGCAGGTCCATGGTCCTACTTTGGGGACAGTGAGATGTGGGGCAAGGGTGACAGCTGGCTTTTGCGATCAGAGGAATGAAAAAATTAGAGCTTAAAAACCATTAGCTATTTCTTTCCAGGATTGTGGCAATTGCAAAGTGAATAAAACCTGAACCTGAGAGCAAGGAAGGCATAGTCCAAGCACTGGCCTCTGGACTTTGGGATACTCCCTGTGCAGAGGGGACAGGTCCCTTCATGCCTGCCAAGGCATGATCCAGGTCTTGGTAAGAGGCTACTGTGGAGGTTTAAGGCAGGAATGTGGTTTGATTGCTGGTACAATGGCAGGACAACTGCTTTCGGAGGTAGAACTGTGCTTTGAGCTCCAAGTGAGAGAGCCTGATGCCTTGTGGGGCCAAGTCCAGTGACCACAAAAGGCTCAGACAGGCTGGGCAGATCCTCCTGCACTAGGCCAGAGGAAGGCACAGGAAATACAGGCATTACTCAAGGCAAGAGGGATGTGGGGAAGCACAGACACAGCCAGCAGCAGATGGGGGAGGCTCAGGACAAGCCTAAGTGCTGCAAGCTGGGCACACAGAGCCAGATTCTGCTTCTCCAGTGGAAGGAGGCAGCAGAGAAGATGCTGGGCTGTGGAGCAGATCTGGCTGGACTGTGCTTCTGATCCCTGCTCAGGGGACACGGTACTGGTGGTGGCAGGGGGCCGGAGGGTGTGATGGTTCCTGAGGTGATCTCCTTTCACAGTCCCTTGTTAAAATAGACATACGGCACTTTGTCCCCGTGCTTGGCCACAATGCTGTCACGCAGCTCCAGCTCAAGGTCAGCCAGCGCAAGGGAGCTGTGGGGAGACGGGGTAGACACTGAGACTTGTGATCCTCCTCCCCAGCCACCAGTCAAACCACCCTCCCTTCCCATTGCCATTTGAGGCCCTCTGCATTCCCCGGGATCTTGAAGGCTCATGTCAAGACCCACCACCCATGCCTGGCATCCACCACTCCGAATGCTGCAGGGCAGAGAGCTGCCCTTAGAGCTGAGTGTCCCATTGCTCCCAGCACAGAGCTCAAAGAGCAGGGCAGGCACATGCTCTCCTGCTGCCCTGGGCACCAGCATGTACAGCAAAGCGCTGCCTTGAGTTGAAGGGTGGGTGTCCATCATGCTTCTCCTGGGATGGGCAGAGAAGACCTAGGGGAGGGGGAAGTCTCCCAAGGTCTCATGCAGGAGGGGGAAGGAGTGTGACAGGTACCATCTCTGTGGGAAGAGGGCACAGGCTGCTGGCACCATGAACAGGAGGCTGTGGGACAGAAGAGCCGAACGTTAGTGCTGGGGATCACAGCCTATATGCCCCCTGGCCACGGGGATCTCAGCCCAAGAGGTGCTGCTCACACCTCGTGACTCCCAATAACTGGGAAAAGCCCTGGCTGAAAGGCAAGGCTTTGCATTCCTCTGCTGGGAAAGAGGTATTTTTTCTAGCATCCCTTGGAGCCATGCTCCAGGCACCCGCAGGTGTTTGAGCAGTGAGATACTTACAAGCCCCCGCAGAGCAGCACCTGCAAAGGCCCGTGGAGAACCCGGATTCGCTGCAAGGGAAGAGCTGGGATTGAGTCCCTGGGCCTCACCGCAAGCCCTGCTCACAGTGTGGGCAGACTTCTCCCCTCAATGGTGCTGAATGCCCAATGCCTCCAGCGTGCCACCAAACCCTGCAACTCTTCCACAGCCTCTCCATGTCACTCGAGAGACCTTTGGTGTATCGGTGACTTGAGTAGGGGGCAAAGCAAGCCAGGCTCTGCAACCTCCCATTTCATCCTCTGCATCTTGGCAGCTGGGAAGCAGGGTTGGGGCACCACAGAACCCACTGGAAAACTGTGGCAGAGGAAATGTGAGCTCACCTGCATGAACGTGAATTTCTCCAGCCGCTCCATGATGATGGGCAAAATAACTAGGTACAGAGAGAAAAGGTCAGGCTCTTCCTGCAAGCCAGCCTGCAGGGCTCTCCCAGCAGCACTGTCCACCTGGAGGCCATGGCAGCAGCTAGTTGTGCTGAGGGCCACTGGTTGTTTGCTTACAGCAAGGATCTTAACCCACACACATCCATCACCCAGGCAGCATGGTCCGTGCTCCTCATGCTCCCAATCCCTCCTGCTGGGCCTGTGGCATGTCAAGGGTTTCATGAGGTGAGGGGATGCTGGGCTGCAGAGCGAGAAGCTAGGGCCAGAGAGCATGAGATGTGTCCTTGTGGGGCCAAACTGCCATGAGAGCACCCCATGTCCCCCACAGGCTGTGGGTTGGGATGAGGAAGCCTGGGGGCTTGGGGGACTCCGATTGGAATGGCAGGATAAGATCAGCTCCATTTGTGGGATGAGACCAAATGACACCTGGGATGCAGTGCCACCCTCCCTCTTCTTCATGGGGGAAACTGAAGCAGGGAAGGGCAAAGTAGTGGGTCCCAGGGGAGTCCGTGGTCCAGTCCTGCACCCTCCTGCCTTATACTCACTCATGCCCGGTGCTGCCATGGTGATCCTGGAGACCACAACCTGTGTGATGCCCTTCACTGCTGCCCTCTGCAAGCAAAAGCAGCAGGTGAGCCCCTGCAGCGCTGTGTCCCAGCCCAGACCTCCATCCCCAGACTCACTCTGGAGCGACCAAGCTCGTTGTTGTCCCCATCTGTCACTGTGATCCCATTGATGATCTCCCTGAAGGGGACAGGCAGCCATGAGTGGAGGCCAGGATGGTCGGGAAAGCATAAGAACACAGCAGTGGGGTGAGGGAGTGCCAAGGAGGTCCTCTGTGCTGTGCTGGCACAGCAGAACCGGCTGCCCCTGGGGCACGGGGCTCCATCACCCCGGGGTGCTGTGGTCCCAGCCCAGCCGATGCTGCCATCTTCAGGGCGCAGCTGCGAGCAGGATCCAGCCGTGCCAGGGACTGACACTGCTTGGGACCCGCAGCCAAGCCAGGGGACAGTCCCTCACATAGCCCCCCACCTCCCTGCGCTGCAACTTGTGGGGGACCCCAAGCAGCAGATACAGGTCTCCACATGGGCCCCACCTAGGGTGTACCAGCATCAGGATATCATGGACTGGGGCTCTCCCATCAGCACGCACAGGAGACCTTTGGGTCTGAGGGATCTTCCGGCCCAGATCCCAGAACAGCTATCCTCAGCCCAAAATCCCCTCCTGCTCCAGGCAGAGGCTGAGCCATCCCACCCGGCACCCTCTGCCAGAGACACAGCACTGCAAAAACACAGACTCCGGTTCACCTTCCCCCCTGTCCTCCCACCCTCTTCAACCCCTGGGGTGGGAATCCAAGGCAGGGTGACCAGGTAGCCCAGGAGCCCAGCTGCCACCAGGTTGCCTTGGGAAGGAGCTGGGTTCCTGGAGCTTCCTATCTGCACCTGACACTTACTGTTGCCGCATCATGGGGATATTGATACAGTTGGCAGCAGCCACAGCTGCGAAGGGGACCCAGCGGGCCAGCAAGGGGGGTGCTCGCTGTGGGAGACAGACTGGCATCAGTGCAGGAGGGCAGGATGTGCCTAGCTGCCCCACCTGGCCCCAGCCTGGCATACCTTGGTGTAGAGGTTGAGTCCCACTGCGGTGGCCAGGGCTGCACCGGTGGCTGTGACATAAGCCACGCCGATTTGCCTGGACAGCGATTTCCAAAGACGGGAGAGAACAGAAACACCAACTCTGACTCAACCCTGTTCCTTCAGTACCCAAGACGGGGCATAGGTGATCTTTACAGGGTCTCCAGGGGAGTGTCAACACAGAGGGTCCCTATTCTGTGCGTGGGATCACTCACCTCAGTGAGATGGGGGAGGCAGCGTTACGGTTGGTGTAGTTGACAAAGGCATTGAAGGACTGGTTCACCCACTGCCAAAAAACCACAGCAGGCACTGTCCTGCAGAGGGAAGGGACCAGGAGAGCACATGAGGGCTGTCATGGATGCCTGGCCTGTGCCTGTGGCCAGGCTTGGCAGTGAGCCAGCCAAGATGCCCTCAATATACTTGTCATGGTGACTCCAAAAGGAAACTGAGGAACCCTGGCAAAGCTATGAGCCAGTGGCAGAGCTGGGGAATGACCCAGGAATCCTGGCTGCCCTAGGGCTTTGGGGATCACAGGAGGGGGTCCAGCCCTGCAGGGCACTTAGGCAGGAGTGGGAGATGCAGCTCTCAGCAGGGCGGCAGCCATCCTGCTGGGCTGAGATAAGCCTTTGTCAAAGGGAGCAGCAAGGAGGGAACACATGGGGACAGAATAGGCTCTGGGGGACCAGGGTGCCTGGGCTCCTACTGGTGTCTCAGGAACATGGAAGTGGGGCAGGAAGGGACACAGGGAGATGTGGGTCTGAGCAGGCTTTGGGATGCAGGAAGGTGGAGATGGGCTGAGAACAGGGTGACCCATCGGCACTGGGAGATCTGCCATCCAGACTGGACCTCATCGGCAACTGTCAAAGCAGTCTAGCAAAGAGGGGTCAGATTGGATGGGGATCCAATGGGAAAGGAAGTGTATGATCTACATAGTCTGGAGACAGGATTGCTCACCCCCCCCAGCAGCTATTTCAGCAGGTAAATGCAGGGAGCTGTCAGCAGAGGCTGGGGATGCTGAAGCAACCTGGCCTGGGGGCAGATTTGGTTGTCAGTTCTGAGGACTGCTATGGTCCGCAGACCAAGAGCAGCAGCCAAGTAGGACTTGGTTGCATTAATCACTACAGGAGCTCTGGGAAGTGCTGAGCTGAGCTCAGTGTGAAGTGAGACCATCCTCAGCGATGCCAGAGGCCGAGGGGATCTGTGATGCTTCCACCACAGGCTGGGTGCTGGGGACAGGGCACAGGGACATGCATGGGGCTTGGCCATGGGACACAGGCAAGCACAGCAGCCATGGGCATGCCTTGGGCAGTACCCAGCCCCAGAGGAGGCAGACTGGCCACACTCCAGCCATCAGAGGACCTCTTGAAGGGCTGGGGGCTGTCACAGCTGTGTCCCCAGCCTGGCAAACCCATGAGCTCACCGATAGAACTGGAGCATGAAGCCGGTGATGGCCATGCCCCCTGGCACCTGGAAGGACATCCTCCCGATGAGGTTCATCTTCTCACCGCTGTCAGGGTGGAAGGCTGAGTCGTACAGCTTCTTGGCATAGAGCAGCTGCTCCTGGCTGCTTCCTGGTGGCACCAGCCCGGCCCTGCAAGCCCAAAGCCTGTCGGGGAAGCTGCACAGACCTGCCAGCACCTGGCACTGCCGGAGCACAGAGCCCCAGGCATCATACATGAAAGGCAGAGGAAACATCTCTCATGAGAGATACATGTTACAGCTTAGGGCTCCTGGGAAAAGCCTGGGAAACTCTCCCAAAACTGCCTCCAGGGGATGTTAAGTCACAGTGTACCTGCTTGCAAATGACTGCCTCCATCCGCCTGCAACACTGCAGAATGGTCAGGTATGGCAACGGGCACAGGGACGGCACCTGCCCTGGCTGTACCTCTGCCCCTCACCTGCAGCCTTCCACCAGGGCCTTGGCCCGGTCCAGCTCCTCCTCCGGCACCAGCACTGTCCGCGGGTCGGTGATGTTGAGGAAATGCTTCAGGCGCCCCACAAAGGTGCTCTGGTCCCAGCGCGGGGCGTCAATGTTGAAGCCAAGGGGAACAGTGGACATTTTGCTCTGGGTCTGTCCAGGGGAAGAAGGTGGCTCAGTCGGATCCTGCCTCGCTTGCTCATTGAGTGCAGGCCTGCCACGGCCACGGGAGCGGTCAGCTGGGTGAGAGCCAGGGCAGGTTTATGTTTAACGGGATAGTTGGACTTTCAGCAGCCCTGAGCCTGGGAGCCTCCTGCACCCCTGTTGCCAGCAGAACACTGCAGCGAGGCTGCTCCTCCATACACCATCCCACTTGCATGGGGTCCCCCCACTTGTGCTGCCCCTCAAAGCACCCAGAACCCCCTCCTTGGGGTGGGATATGCTGCACAGCACTGCAGGGCCCAGCTCGCCCCTTCCAGGGCTGCACAGCCCTGCCCTGTGAGCACTCTGTTTGGGAGAAGAGGCCGACTGTCACCTGGCTATTACCTCCTTTCGGATAGTTGTACAGAGCGATAAGATCTCCCCTAAGCCTCCTTTTCTCCAGGCTAAACAACTCCAGCTCCCTCAGCCACTCCTCATACAACTTGAGCTCCAAACCTTTCACCAGCTTCGTTGCCCTTCTCTGAAAGGCCCGGCCCGGCCCGGCACAGCACAGCACGGCTCGGCTCGGCACAATCCCAGCTCGCCACGGCCCGGCCCGGTTCAGCTCGGCTCTGCACGGCCCCGGACACCACACCCACCGCCCAGCCCTGCCCTGCCCTGCCCTGCCCTGCCCTGCCCCTGCCCCTGCCCCGCCCCTCCTCTCCCGTCCCGTCCCGTCCCGTCCCCACGTGTCCCACCTGCGCTCCCCGGGCCCCTCTCCCGCCCACGTGTCCCGCCCCCGTCCCCGCGCTGCGGCGCGTGGCCGCCCTCAGCCAATCACAGAGCCCAGAGAGGCCGCGCCCACCTCCCCTCGGGGGCCGCCCTCGTACGCATGCGCTCGTTGGAGGGCCGGGCCTGAATGTGGCCCCGCCCCCCGGCGCGCGCACGTCGTCGCGCGGGGCGGGTGTGACGCAGTTGCCCATGGTAACCCCGGGCCGCGCCGAGGATGGTGAGCGGGGCGGGGGCAGCGCCGGGACGGGCCCGGCCCGGGGGGGGCGCGGGGGGCCTGAGGGGCCGGGGGCGCCGCCACCGCCGCCACTGCCGCGGAGCGTGGGGTAATGAGAGCCGGAGGCACCACCCGGGGTCTGTCGGGCCCGGCTGGGGCCCAGGGCAGGCACTGGCGGGCCTGGGGCCATGAAGGGGTGTGCCGAGAGGACGGGACCAGGAGTATGGACCAGGAGTATTGCTCGGTGATGCCGGGCAATAGGGCACAGGGCAACGCGCACAAGCTGATGCAGAGGAAGTTCCACTTGAACTTCTTTACTGCGCGGGTGACCACGCACTGGAACAGATTGCCCAAAGAAACCGTGAAGTTTCTCTCACTGGAGAAATTCCAGAACCGTCTGTATGCAATCCTGTGCCATGTGCTCTAGGGTGTCCCTGCTTGATTAGGGAGGTCGGACCAGATGACTCGCTGTGGTCCCTTCCAACCTGTCCTGTTCTGTGATGCTGTGACACCCACCCGGGAGTCTGGCAGTCCTGGGATCTGAGTGCCCACCTGGGCAGAGTGTGGGGTGCCAGGGACCTGGTGGGGCAGGGGTGTCTTGTCGGGAGTGGGGGGCCCTGGGCTGTGGAGGTTGGGGACACCCAGGCAAAGGGATGGGAACAGTGTAAATTTGTGGCCTCCAGCCGTGGGAAACCCTGGCTGGGGCCCTGGCAGGACACAGAGATTACAGGGAACATGGAGAAGGGAGTTGAGTCCAGACAAGGGCAACAAAGCTGGTGAAGGGTTTGAGCACAAGTCCTATGAGGAGCAGCTGAGGGAGCTGAGATTGTTTAGCCTGGAGAAAAGGAGGCTTGGGGGGGGACCTTGGTGCTCTCTACAACTACCTAAAAGGGGTATGTAGCCAGGTGGCAGTCATCCTCTTCTTCCAGGCAACTGGTGATAGGATGAGAGGACGTAGTCTTAAGTTGTGCCAGCAGAGGATTAGATTGGACATTAGGAGAAAGTTCTTCACAGAAGTGATTAGATGTTGGAATGGGCTGCCCAGGGAGGTGTTCAACAAAAGACTGTACATGTCATTTAGTCCCACAGTCTAGTTGATGTGGTGGTGTTGGGTCGTGGGTTGGACTCAGTGATCTCAGAGGTGTTTTCCAGCCTAATTGATTCTGTGAGTTGGATCTTGACAGGGGCTGGGAGACCTGAGGATGCTGTAGGGGGATGGGATCAGCCTGCTTGGAGTTGATTCAGTCAAGATCTGGAAGGTGTAATGGAGGGTTGGGTGCTTGGGAGGGCTGGGGAGCAGGATGGCAGTGGCCCATCTGATCTGAGGAGGGAAGGAGCAGTGGAAGAGCCTGGCGAGGATGGAGGGCAGTGTTCAGGGAATGACTATGAAGAGTCTAGGACCATCTGTGGCTGTAAAGGGACACTGGACAGCCCAACCAAGGTGGGAGGAGGCCACCCTGTGACCTGAATCCTGGCTGTAGGAGTTCATGAGGGTGAACTTGATGAGGTGCAAGGGCTGGTTGTTGGTAAACAGCCTTAGAACGGGAGTTCAGTCATGGCAGAGAGGCCTGGATGAAGGGATTGCATATTCAGGGATGGGCAGACTGAGACAAACTGCTCAGAGGCTGAAAGAAAACTGCCAGTTGGGTGGGATGGACAGTCTGGTGAGTCACTGGGAAAACCCAGTCAGTGTTGGCTGGCTAGGATAGTTTGCTGGGATCTTCTGTGCTCTGGGGCTGGGGAGATGAGGGACAATCTGGGTTGAAAAGAAAAAATAAGAATACACTGGGGGAAGGGATGGGAGTGAAGTTTTGATGCTGATGGGAGAAAGAGAGATCCCAGGAAGAAAAAAGTGTTGGAAGAGAGAAATTAATTGTTTGAGAGGTAGCAATATGGATTGAAGAAAGAAATTGGAGTCTTGGGTGGAGGGCAATGCTGGGATACAGGTAAGGTGGTGAGAGTACACTGCAGTCTGAATTGAGGTTGTGGGAAGGTTGGATGATGGACCAGGGTGTTGGAAACATCTTGGGTTTAGATGCCAGAGTAGTTGGGGTGGGATGCTAGCAAAGTCCAGTGAGGACTGGACTGGGTCTGTGGGTGAAGGGTGGTGAGAGAGAGATGCTGTGGGTGGGGAGCAGCTGCTGAGGATGCAGCATGAGCAGAGAGCACAGGCAGAAGGAAATAGCAGTGGGAAAGGAGCTTTCCCAAGGGCACGGCTTTATTTTGTCCAGGAGCCCTCTGGACTCAAGCTGGATTCATGCAAATGGACAGCATGGGAGGAGGTATAAGCAAGAGCAGCAAAGGCAGCTTCTCATCTTCACTGGGTTAATTCTGGCTACATCCCCACCTGCTGGGCTACAGAGAGGGAGATTGAGATAAAGCCTGTGGGATCTGCTCTATTTCAGATGAGTTGGTGATGGAGCATGTCACACCAGACACCAAAGCCATCACAGGATGGACATCTGCTGTAAAGATGAGGGCAGCTGCTTCCAGCAGTGCAGTGCTTTGTAGGACACATTTGGCCTGCAGCTGTCAAATCTGCTCTTCTGCCTTATGATGTCCCGATAAGCTGGTATAGTCTGGGATCTGGCTGCTCTTATCCAGGCGCTTTGTGTGTGGAGAGGGCGGACTGGGTGTTCTCCAGCGTTCGTGTTATTTGATATAACATTTTACTGCCTCTTTGTCTGTTTTTCATTTCCGGGAGTTGTTTTTTGAATTGTAGCCTCTCAGGCAGGGTGGGTGGCACTTTGAGGTGCCTGGTGGACTGACTGGACTGGCAGGAGACTGCACTGTCTCTCTAGATTCTCAACTTCCGCTAAAACAGAATTATCCTTCGTGGTAGAAATTCTGAAACAGCAGCAAACGTATTCAAAGCAGCTGTGGCAGCCCCGGGGTGTGGGTCAGCAGTCAGAAATGATCCAAACAGCTTGATGTAACAATTTACTGCTTGTCATCTGAGCTGTGGTAGCTGTCCGTGGACGTGTTCTGCCGTGTCGTGATTGCGTTGGGAGGCACTTAAACCCCCTTCAACAACTGCTGGCTCCAGTAATGAGAGGGTTAATGCTGAGGTTTGAATTATTTCAGTGTTCATCCAAGTGAGTAGGTACAGAGGGGAAGTGTCTCCTTCTGCAGAGCATACCAGCATTTCTCACAGCTGTGGGGCAGGGGTGGTAGAAGGTCATAGGTAGAGCACGGAGGGAAGGATGAGCATAAAACTGCATAGCATGAGAGACAATGTAGCGCTGTAGTCTTTGGCACAGTTAAGCAGCATCTGTGGTGGGCACACAGCAAGGGCAAAGGGAGGCTGCTACATGGAAGGTCATGCTGCTTTCCAAAGTTTAGGAAATGCTGTGTGAAGCAGAGCTTGTGGCCTCCTCATCACTGTAATAACAATCTTTACCAGGAGAGATGGTATGTTATTGATAGATACTGGGGCCAGAGGATGGCCGGTGTTTTTCTAAAACCATTGACTGAGGATGACATCATTATGTCAAAACCAGAATTGTCAAAGTGTGGCCCCGTTTTACAGTTGAGGAAACTGAGTGATGGAGTGTCTAGCTGATACTAGGCAGATCTGGTAGAGAGGATGAAATACCAGCATAGCTAAATGTGTAGTCAGGCATTTTTCTACTGGTCTTGAGCTCATGTTTCTAGGAAAACTAGCATTTATCTCTTGCCTACTGTAGATGTACCTCGTACCTAGAAATTCTTTTTTTTGTCCCTTGTTCCTTAGCAGTAAGGCTCTATTTAAAAGGGCCCCATTAGAAAAAAAAAATTGCTTTCAAGGGTTTTAATAGTGCCTTACTACTTTAGTTTCCCAGTACAGTTCCATGTCATGTTTTTTGGTTTATTTTACTGATTGCTGAGAGGTTGATAGGAGAAACCACCTGCAGATAGGAGAGTGTATCAGCCACTGACCAAGACTTTGAAGTTCTAAAAGCAGACAAAGACTGCTGACATAGTCCAGTGCTGGGCATTGGCTTTTCTCTGTGCAGGGCAAAATGCTTCCTTCAAACTTGCTAAAACCAAAGGAGATTGATTTTAATTATGAAAAGAGGATTCGTGCTGGTATTGGGTAATGTATCAAACTGGAAAGTGCTCTGTGACCTCTTTGACAGAAAACTATGTTAGTAGGTTTGAGCTGAAAAAACTCTGTAGGTGACTCGACTCCATTAAATTTTGGATTTCAATTCAGGAAAGAAAGTCTGCATTGAATGACACCATATGGTGGAGACATACAGCAAGCAAATGATTTTTTGGGAGTTTTGCCAGAGTAAGAAGTATTGAATAAACTGTGCTCAATAGATTAATTTACTTCGGTTGTATTTTGAAAAAGACTGGGTGATTTTATGACCATTAGTGACATTTGCAGTTCTGCAGCCGAAGATAAAGGTAATCAGACGTCATTCTTCAGGGCACCAGCTAATCAGTGCAGTTGTCAGGAAGGACTCCCCTCCTCCAGCTCTGTGTGTGCAGGATTGCACCCTGGATGACAAATGTAGCCTCAAATATCCACTGCGGAAGGCAGAATATTTGGCTCAACTAAGCCCCTCGTCCTTCCCCATGTCAGCTTCTCCTGTTTGACTTTCTGAAACCATCACGTGCACCCTCTGTCTTTACCTTACTCTGTAAAAATGGTGAACTGCCACCATATTGCTTAATTAAAAATAAATTGGGGTCCAGACTGTGCTAGGTACTGTGCAGGCAGAACATGGAGTTGTTCCCCATGCCATGGAAATACGGTCTGTCTGAGGTGAGAGATAATCAAGCGATATGAGTGAGGAGAGTCCAAGACAGGTTTGAACTTGACATGTTGGCTGCCTAAACCTCATCAAGGATTGTAGGTGTGGCAGAGAAGGAATTAGCAGAAGAATCATGGGGTGATTTTATGGATATTTTGTGAAGTTTCTCCCACGGTGGTAGGAAAGGCACAAAGGTTTGAGAATACAGCTGAGCAGTGGTGGGGGGCAGCTGTGGGGAGACAGGAGCCGCTATGGCAAATGCGCTTGGCTGGGAAGAGCCTTCAGGATGAAGACAGGTGAATTGTGGTTGCAGCAGTGGGGAAGAGGGTGTCTGTGCAGGGGTGTAGGGATGGGGGAGATGTGGTCACAGTGGCAGGCTGAGCTGCTGAGCTTTGTGGCTGTATTGCATCTTGGTGAATTGATTTGATTCTACCTAAATATCCACATATAGTAGATAAGCAATTGCTGGTGACTAAGGGTGGTTTTATTTTAAATTCATTATCTGAGCTTTGTGGCTAATAAAGTTAAACAGAATACATTTACGTCTCTTTCCTAATAGGAATCAACTGTGCTCTACAGCAGCTTGTGGGCCATGCTTTTTATCCGTGCACCATGTATCCAACCCTCAGTACAAGGGGAAATTGTTCTTTCCATTATGGCTTTATATTGCCAATCTGATACAATATTTAAACAGATTATCTCAATGCTCTGTTTGTCCCAAACCAATTTTTGCTTTGGCCTATAAAGTGAATCTTCCTTTCAGCGGCTTCTGTGGTACAGGATGTAGTTACATGCATCAACTAGTTCAAAAGACCCATATACAGCATGGATTTAAAGCTGAATAAACCCACAAAACCCTTAGCTAGGACTATAAATGTCACTGTATTTTTATATATGTCTGCCTTTTTTTTTTTTTTTTTAAAGAGACTAGGATTACTGCATGCAGCTATAACTGAAAGTCTTTTGATAATTCGGTGGGTATTTTAAACTTAGCAATGATATCTTTTCATAAAACCACACATCCCTGTTTTCTGAAGGATGCTAATAAGATGGTTAGCTTTTCTTTCATGCTTGATGTGTTTGAGTGCTCCTGCCCATTTGGTTGCATCTCAGAATTTAATACCCCACTCTGATTTCACCGTAATTGTCAGGAGTCTCTTTTTCTTATTGTATGTCCCCACTCACTGTCTGGAAAATGCAGTCTCCTCATTGCTGACCCCATCAGTCTGTCTCCTCATGGTGCTCATAAGGAAAACCCTCTCCACCAAGGACAAAGATGTTTTTAAACAAGCCAATCTGATATAAAACATAGTTTGCTTAACCCAGAGGTGACCAAGAAGCGATTGCTGGCGGACTGTGCCCAGCCTTGAGGTGCTCTGTCTGGCTGCCCTTCTCCAAAGGCTGTGCACGCTGCCATGCTGTGCTGTTCATTATCTGAGCAGCGTCTGCAGTTCCCTTCTCTGTTACAGATGCCGCAGTCTGCTTAGTTTTGTGCAGATGACACACTGCCCTTACAGTCCTGTGAGTTGTCTCTGCAGCTCCTCAGCTAGCCAACATCTCAACTGTTCTGCTCAAGACTTGTCCTCCTTCTCACCCTGGACACCCCAGTGAGTGAGTGCCACTGGCCTGGCCATCCTCCCACTGCTGGTTAAGTTGCAGCACTGAGACATTACCTGCTCTGCTTCAAATATCTGCTCCTGCTCTGTTGCTTTTGAGCATCCTTTTTGCACAGATTTTCCCATTTCATTGCTTTCTATCTGACACCTCTCATCAATAACAAGGGGTTGCTATCTGACTCTCATCAGCCCAAGTTAGTTTCAGCATTGTGTTTGTGAGCAGAGAAGTGCTGGTCCATCAGTGTGTGTGCAGCAAGGGCTGCTTGTCCCACATAGTGGTGGCATGCAACAGGGAACTAGGCTGAGTTATTTTTTCCAGTCTACTAAGCTGTCAGGAAATGCTTTCTGTCTTCCTAGCCAGTGTGCTCATAAGACCAATTACAAAAAAAAAAAAAAAAAAGGGAAAAAAAAGTTAGAAACCCATCTGTGCATGACTTTTCTTAGTTTTAAATCTTCTCTAACGACAGGGATAATGCTGGGTTCAAGTTTTAAATACTATTTACAGAATAGTAACAATCACAGTAACCAATACTATTATTTGGCTCTTGATTTAAGTTGTGTATACAGACCATGTAACCTATGCCGGCAGCTACTGAAATAAAGTCCGCTTCTCTATGTTGGCTTGCTTGTATTCCAGCCTTTTAAATCAGCTTACTTTATACCTTAGAGAATACTTTTATTTCTATATATATCTTCTCTTCTATTGGCTACCCCAGATAATCCTGTGATCAGCCATGCAGCAGTGTCACTTGAGTAGAATATGGAACGATGCTGATCGTTTTCTCATAGGCTGTCATACTAGCCCAGAAATAGCATCCATCTACAATGGGAGAAGCTCTATTAACATTTACAACTGTTCCTCTTCCCGACCCCTGAGAATTGCTCCGTGGTAGATAAGCAATACTTTGTAATACATTTCTTTGCGCTCAATATTTTGGAGTTGAATTCTGAAATATAAAGGCTCCTAATCCTGATCTGCTCTGGGATACACTGCTCTGCTCTTAGCAAGTGGTGCTGTGAATAGGATTAGCATTTCAACAGCTTCTTTTTTTAACTGTGAGCAATAAACTAAAATAATAGGGCCTGATTCAGAGCTCTCCAAAGTCGGCAGTAGTGCTTTGGCTGGTGTGCATTGGCTTTGGGTCAGGCCCATAAGAATGGGAAATTTAGTGTTTCTCTGAAAAGGAAGGAGAATGTGTGAATTTTAGAGTTCCTGCTCCTATGGGTCTGTCCACACCGAGCTGAAATTCATGGATTTACAAGCCAACAAACACAACTGTAAATTTGACAGCAGGTGAGAAGAAAATGTGTTGCTAGTCATAGAGTTAAAACTTGTGCTTTTTAATGATGTCAAGAGCATTTAGGACATGCATATAAACATGTGAGCATTAAAGGTATTTTTGCTGCTCTTCTTTTCCTCTTCCCTCCGACCTGTGGAAGTGCATACCATCGTGGGGCAGAACGTGGGTTGGGCGCTGTGGCCAGGGAGATGAACTGTTGGGCTGGGAGGGTTCACAGTGACTGGCTGCACTGAACGCAGCCCTTCAAGTTCATTAGCCACAGGTCCAGGGGTGAGAGCCAGCTGTGAGCATCTGGCCCTCAGGGCCCAGCACATGGTGATACAGCTCTGTACACTTCAACTAAAAGGAGTTTGGGGATTTACTGTGCCTGTACCAAGCAGAGCCCAGTCCTGATTAACATCTCTTGAGCAGGGCCTGGATTCCCAGTTTTTTACCAGCCTATTTATCACATATGAGATAGGTGACACTCTGAGCCTGCTTACTGTGTGTTAAGACTGCAGTTTTTCTGTTCTCGCATGAGCTCTGAATTTCTGAACCTCAGCTTTCTACAGTGCTTTTTAAAAGCACAGCAATGATAGCAGTCCTGAGACTTTGTACAGATATCCTTCGAATGCAGTTTTACCAAGTTCCTTCTCTTTTCCCTCTTTCTTACACGTCACACATGTATTTTGAGCTGTGGCTGGTAATTAAATGGAAAACTGATAAATTAATCTGAAATTGAAAATGCTTAGAGGGATGGATCGAATGTCACATGTATTTGAATCTCTGTGCATTATTGAAAGGTTTGGTATCATGACCTGTAGTGCCGTGTCCTTTCCAAAGCACTCCCCACCTTGGAACAGTGCAATGAGCAGTCAGAAGCAGCAGTTTCTGAATGGATAAGGTGGGACTCTCCCAGAGTGGGCAGAAGGGCACTGCTGGAGACGGGGGATGCATTGCAGCAGTGACAGTTGTACTGCTTCCTGCAGCTCTTTATCTTGAGAACAAGTTTCTGATTGCCATGATCTGGAGGGGATCAGGAGCAACCTTCAAGGCTCAAATAGTCCTTGGCTCCCAGCAGGAATATTTAGAGGGTTTAGTTCCTCATAGCAACAAAGCACTTCATGACATTTAGCTGATTACACCCTTGCAGGTCGACAAGAAGCATTGTCTCCATTTTGCAAATTGGAGAACAAAAAAGCTTGAGAGATGGGCCCTGTGGGCTCAGGTTTCTGCTGATAGTTGAACTTTCTTCCTGGCTCTGAGGCTCAGTGTGCTTCAACAAGGGAATTGTCAGGGATAGGTAGCAGGAGTGCTCAGGGCTCCAGAAGGGGCCCTTAGAGGTGTATCCCTCTCTTGGATTTTCTCAGGCAAATTAGTTGCAAGAGCACCTGCGTCGCCGGGCAGGGTCTCAGTGTGGTGTGTGCTGCTTGGGCTCTGAGGAGCAGTTCCTGACAAGCAGGGGCTGCAGAGCAGCGCAGCACTGTGCCCAAGGACACCCAGGCATTCGTGGTGTGTCAGCCCGCTCCTGTGCCCTTGGCTGCAACTGCCTGTGGGGCTGGGCAGCGAGAGGCAGGTGGAAATGGGGTGATTTGCATCTCTTGGTTACGTGCCAGGATCCAGAATATTTTTCCAGCAGTTTTTGAGAGGTGCAGGTCTCCGAGTGGTGACACTGACAAAAGCTTGGGTGTGCTGCTGTAAGGTGCCCGTTTGTAAATGAGCTGACCTGGATATTCTGTTTCCTAATCCTGAGTGATACTGTCAGCTCAGAGAGCTGAGCCTGGCTAATGACTGAAATCCACTGTGCTTTTCTTAGCGAGGATGTGTGGTGATCTGAGATAGTTGTTAAGTGCTACATCCTGAGAATCAGAACTGCACGTGCCCCACGGGTCCAGCATGTTTTAGACAGATAAACAGGGTTTGAGTTGACCGGGGAGTTACTATGAAAAGAACAATGTCAGGTACATAGTAACCTGCAGTTAACTAGGAGGGAGATTAAATTAATGGTGTTTTCCTTCTGATAAAGATAATGAAGAGCTTGCAAGGACTTAGTTTGCAGCTCCTACACATGATGTGTGTAGGCACTGTCTCCCTGGCACAGGGAATGCCAAACAGCTGTGTGACCAGAGCAGTGCAGCCAGCGGGGCACCTCACTGCGTGACATTTGTACTGTCTGAGACCTCGTTGATACTCTGAGATGAAAGAAAATAGGGGGCAAGGGGAATGGGAAATTAAATGGGAATAGGGACTGCAGGAAGGGATTCAAGGTGTCCTGGGATCTACCACCCTACAGAGCCCATTTCAAGGGAGGAGGGCACGGCACTGGGGGAGAGAGTTCAGGGGGGAAATAAACACTATGATCTCTCTTGTGGATTTAGGGTTTACTGTCAATCCTGCGCAAACTAAAAAGCACTCCGGACCAGGAGGTGAGAATCCTCCTCTTGGGACTGGATAATGCAGGCAAGACTACACTCCTGAAACAGCTGGCATCAGAGGACATCAGCCACATCACACCAACACAGGTGAGGAAGGCCTTTACCTCTCAGGGCAGTTCTTGCGGTCCCACCTGCCACCTTATACAAAGCACTAATGATTCAACAGAGTCTTTCAGTAAAAGGGGGAGCAGCTGGAGCCTGGTGCACCATTAAGTTTGTGTCTTTTCTGCCTAAGAGGAGGCTTCCTGAAGGAGCCAGAGAGCGTCAGGCCAGATCTGTCAGGTAGTGCAAAAGTGGATGAGTGCTGTGGAGTTCTGCAAAAGGCTTTTAGGTCATGCTAGGGTTGCATGGATGAGACTTTGTTCCTGTTGTCCTTGCCAAACAGGGGACATGTACAGTGGATGCTGCAGAACTGGGGAAGCCCCTGTCTCTTTGCATCTTTCACCCAGCCAGCTCCAAGGGTCCTGCATATACCAGTGCTCCCTCTCTAATGCCTCTCATCCCCTTTTGTTGATCCTGAGGGTTGGGGAGAGGGATGTCTCCCATCAGAAGCACTGCAGCATCGCTCCAGAGGAGGTTGCTAGAGAGCTATGGGAGATGCTTCCCCCCACCCTGTAGCTGCCTCCCAAAGCTCCTAGCCCTGACACCCCAATTCCAAGCCCCGGTCCCCTGGGTGGTGTGGCAGCACGTTGCCAGCCCACGCCACATCCTGTTTTTCTACTTGAATGCACTTTCAGTTGGTGCTCTAATTGATGAAATGGACCCTTCAGACGTGCAGCTGTTGCTCTTTTAAGCCTGGCATTAGCTGTGTCGTGTCGAATTGAGCTGAGACCTCTGGCTTCATGTTAGCTGTGACTGTCTACTCAGCTTTCACAAGCTCAACCTTGCTTCTCACAGTGCCCTTGTTTTCTCCTTATCTGCAGCTCTCCCACCTCTTCCTGCACCTACACTGCTACGCCTTCCCAGGGCACTAACTGCATCCTATGTCTCCATAGCCATGACAGTGTTAACCCTTGACCCAGGAGCGCTGGCAAACTGATGGTTTGGCGGCTGTGTTTGCTTTTGCCAGTGTCTCTCCAACAGCCGATCCATCTTTGTGGCTGCCCAGCCCATCCTGCTGCACATTGCAGGCATGGGATATATAAGGTGTTAGTGTCTGCCTGTGAACATGCTCCAGCCGTTCAGGCTTATGCTCTATGTGGCTTTGTTTCTGCTCTTTCCAGGGCTTCAACATCAAAAGTGTACAGTCTCAAGGCTTCAAGCTGAATGTATGGGACATAGGCGGACAGAGGAAGATCAGGCCATACTGGAGGAACTATTTTGAAAACACTGATATCCTTGTGAGTATTGGCTGCAGTTGAATGCTGTGTTCATGCAATGGCTTTCCAAGGTCTCAGCCAGAAATTCAGAAACAAGTAATGTAATGTCCCAGTCCTCAGCAACACCATTGCCATTGTAACAGGAGTTATTCTGAGCGAAATGGCAAGATTGGTTGGGTGCAGTAAGAAAAATACAGTAATGTTTGGAGAAATCCTTCGGTTGTATGTTTTTACTTTCACAGGATGGTGCTGTTTATAGCCAGTTCCTTTCCTCTCATCTCAGTCTCCTCCAAATGAAAGAACATTAATAACTTGTACTTTACCCATCTATAGCTTCTTTCACCAGAGACTCTGAAGGCCTGTCATGGGCATTAGTGACTTAAGCCTCGTGTGTAAAGGTAGGTCAGTATGGTGTCCTTGTTTTATAGGTAGGGAAACTGAGGCACAACAATTAAATTCTGTGTCTGCGTCAGATAGGAAAGCTTCTGACTGAGGGACACAGAGGGACCCCTTGTCTTTTCTTTTGCTCCTTTAATCATAAGACCGTCTTTTAATGATTTCAACAACTTAGTTGTAATTACCTTACAACTAGCTGCAGATGACTACAATTATATTTACAGTGCAGAACCTTTGTGTTTCCATGCCAGACCACATTGCCCTGGGACCCTCCAAGTGCTGTCTTGACCAATTTCAAAGATTGCCTCTAGCCTACAGCCAGACATGCCAGGATGAAGGCAGGCTCGAGGCTCCAGGCCTCTCCCCACCCCAAGCAATGTTGCCTGTGGGAACAAAGAAGAGGCAAGGACTGCAGGGCTCCCATGGGAAAGCAGAAAACTCTCTCAGAAAGATGCCCTTTCTCCCTCCTGTTGTGCACACACATACTCACTATGTGTCAGGAGCTTCAGTGCACTTCCATGGAAGTATCAGTGCAACTAGGAATAGGACTCTCTACACTAAGGCTCATGTCCAGGTGCTGAAAGTCCTGGCTGTGCCTGGAGGTTTAGAAAACATTGTCCAAATGAAGCTGTTATTTAACCGTGACTAATAAACCCTTGGTAATCTCCTTTGCTGATCACCCTTTTTGAGCCTTAATTTGGAATCTGATGTTCAAGGGCAGCCACCGCTGCATAAACCCAGTTGGTTGTTTTTGCAGAGCATAACGGAGAAATCTTTCTAGGGAAGAGGTCTGTGTTTGAGAAATGAGCATTGTGCTCCTCTGTGGCCATCGAGGAGAGAGACATGGCGTGGCTGTGAGGTGATCATGCCCACTGAGCTCAAGCTCTGCTGCTGCATGAGGCGGGGAGGCAGTAGGTGTGCGGATCAAAGTCAGCCCTGCAAAGCAGCAGCTCTGGGATCTCTGCCTGCTGTGGCAGGTGCTCAGGCTGCAGAGACTGCACAACTGAAAAATAGTATCTGGAAAACTCTGCTGGCAAAGGCAGTGAGCTACACTGGCCTGTGGGCTTCCACCCTCCCCAATGTGTGCTGCATGGGAGGTGCAGAAAAAAAGGTGAATTTGAAGATATCTTCAATCACATTTGAAGATGAAAGTGGCTGTTTTCCCTGCCCCCCTCCCACCCCAGTTAAAGCAATGTACAGAAAAAAACCTTCTTTTCCTATGAGTAAGAAGATAGATAGATAAAAGCAGAATCAGTTTGGGGGAAACAGCGGTGTGAATTCAGAGAAATAGCTGGTGCAGAAATGGACCTGAGCAACCCTGCCTGCACTCCATGTTGACACCCAGTCCCAAACGGGGAGATGTCAGCATGTTGGAGCAGTGCCTTGCTATGTCCATACACACCAAAACTGGAATCAAGTATGTGCTGATGGCTTTCTCTGTCTTCTGCCAGTCCTCACCCCTGTTTTAGCCAGTAATTTTACCCTCTGACAAACCTGGTGCAGGCTGTGCATCTTTAAATTGAGCCAACGTATCCCTCATCTTATTTCTTCATCCAGTCCTATCACGTGCAATTTCTGCCCAACCCACTTACTCCAGGTTGTGTTTTAGCATGTTTCTCAAAGGAGGTATCCAGCTTTACAGGGATTTCTTTCTCAAAGCTCCATTCTCCAACATGGTATTCTAACTGGCAAACTATGCTACCAAGCACCACAGCCAAAAATAGGCTCTTGAGTGGCCCTGGCCATAGAAGGACATTGGAGATGAGATTACACTACAGTTCCCAGGACCCCCTGCTTCTCTCTTCTCCTAAACTGTATTGCACAAAACAGAAAGGACCCTCTAAAGAGTATTAAAAAGCAGGAAGTGATTACAAATTCAAATCCATGCAGGTGCCTTTGAATGAGAGCTTGGTCTTGCATCACACACCTGTGATATTTGGAAGCTTAACCCAGGCAAATAAGGTGTGGATATCTGGCTGATTGCATATTCAGACAGGCACCTGCAGCTATTTGGCACAGTGCTCGCTGGTTTGGAAGTAGGCACTCGGCACATACTTTACTTTCTCTGTGCTTTTGTTGCTTTTGCCCTGAGCACAGTTGTATCCAGTTCTCATCTTGCAAAATAACTCCATAGCAAGGAACAGAGCGGTGCAGGAGAAACCCTGGCTGGTTGGGACTTGGACCTCTTCCTTCCCAGTTAGAGAAGCACCGTAATCTGGGAGGTGCTGCCTTTCAGTTGAGAAGTAGCACTTGACCATTGCGTTCACGTGTCACTGAACTTCCCCAGAGATGTCCTGAGGGAGGGCAAATGACACTCCAGTCTCACCCCAGAACACAACTGCAGCCCTGCAGCATTTTTTGGTTTGTGTTTCCTACCCCAAAATGGGATGCACAGGGGTATAATGCTTGGCAGGGGCGGAGAGGACGGGTGTAGCTGATACAGTATTGGTGCACATGCTTGGGATCACATTGCAGGGAGGGGCTGTGTGTCACGGTGTGCCCACGGCCGTTCCCCATCACGTGGCACCGCATGCGTGCACTGCTGACGCATCCCCACGCAGCTGCGTCCAGCCTGCCGCGTGTCCCCCAGCCTCTGTCACTGCACATCAGCCCCAGGTGATCTGCAGAGGGGTCTGTGAGGTTTGCTGGGTTACCTCCTCAGGCCTGGCATACAGATCCTCCTGCTGCGTGTTTGGTCCTATTTCAAACAACTTGAGTGCTGCTCATTAAGGGAGTGCCTGTAGTTTAATAGATATTGCTGCTGGAGATCTTCCCTCCCCCTACTATTTGGTCGAAATTATCCTGGAAGCGTGGAGTCTTATGCTGAGACTGCCTGCAAGGATGCCATTTATCTTGATGGCGGGGTGCTGTGCTCATCTATTCCCTGAAAACGAGGCTGACACTTGCTCCCCGTAAGCCACCAAAGAGCAGGCAGATGACATGCTAGCAGCTTCAATCACTGCTGATGGGGAATGGCAGGGACTGGAAGCAGAATGCTCAGTGTTTGTCACCAGTCCTGTCCCTGTCTGCCATCCCAGCATCCTTCTCCTTCGAAAACCTTCCTGTACCAAGCAATTAAAAAGGCATACGAGGCTATTCTTGCCTTACTGAGGTTTCCCATTTTTTTCTTGATGGTAGCTGAAAATGGAGTCTTACAGGATGGATCAACCAGCTCCAGGAGGCTGCAGTAGGATTGCCTGACGGAGAGGAACTTGATGTCTCCAATACATTCCTGTGTCCCCTGAGTGCTATTGTGTGCATTGGTGGCTTATTGAGGAGGTGATGCTGGAGGGCAGCATGGCACAGTCACACCAGTGTGGTGCTGATACACTTTGCTGGGATGAAAGAACATGTCTAACTCCCCAGATTTTGCCCTCCTGCATTCAGCTTCAGCTTGTAAGCCTGTCATTTGAAACAATACCAGAAGTCTCCTATTCTCTTTAGATAAGAGAGGCTATGAAGATGGTGAGTGCATCCCCAGTACTGCCCCCATCTCCTTTCTGATCCTACCCACGTGGCTGCCCACTCCCCCAACTTTCAAAGAGGTGGTTCCTCTCCTTTCAGAACATCATGAAGTTTTGTCAACATTTGCTATAAATAAGAGCAAGGATCTTTGTGCCCAAAAGCATAATTATTAGGTTCAGCTCACTTAAGCACGTGCTACTGTGGAAGAGTGTCTTCTGGGAAGAGTAACTTTTCCTGTCATTTCTTTTTCAGATCTATGTCATTGACAGTGCAGATAGGAAGAGGTTTGAAGAAACGGGTCAGGTAAGTTACTTATGCCCAGCTTCCTTTGAAGTAACTTAGTGCTCCTGAGTGGCCCTCGCTCACAAAAGTTAGAAAGAGGATTTTGTTGTTTATGAAGGAAATTTGCATTTCAAGGGACTTGCCTTTCAACATCAATGCAGATTATTTTGGTAGATGTGAAACAAGGAAAATAGGTAGCCTAATTCCGTTTAAATAGAACGGTTTTCATTAAAGTTATACAATAATAGCAAATGGAGCCTAATACTGAAAGCAAGAACTTCTCTAAGTCCTTTAAATGTTGCCAAACCAAGACCCCGAGGAATCCTATTTTCTTATTTACAAAATTGAAATGGAAATCATATTGACTTGATTGTCTTTTGGATGTAATTGAAAAAAAGCTAAGAACTTTCTAACTAGGACTGGCCAGAAAATAAGATTTCCGTTTTGCAAAGTTTTGATGTTTTGTAACATTTTATGTTTTAGGATGGAACAACATTAGGACTTTTGAACTTTCTTTTGTAAAATTCAGAAAGTGACAGTGTCCCAAAATAGCTAGCAACAAATTTACCCCCCAAAAAGGGGAGATTTAGATTAAAGCCCTCTGTTCTGCCTGATTTGAAGAAGGTACTTGATCTTTTGCCTCTCATGTATCATGGACAAACCCCAACAGCAGAACTGTTGGTTGTTCTAGGAGTGGGGGCAATCTTCCCCTGCTGGAGCTATTTCATTTTATATAAGTAATTAAATATTCATTGGCCAAAAGAGAGGGAGAGTAAGCAGAAGCTTTTAGAGCGCTTGCCCGAGTCAGGTGGAGTCAGCCAGGACCCCTCCTCATATTTCCACAAACACTTTTGGTTTCAATAAATCAACTGTGTCAGATGAAAGACCTATTTTGTTGAAAAATTCCCAGCCAGCTCTGTTTATAACTCCATTCTCTCATCCTGGTTTCCAAACCAAACATTGCTTTTGGGGGGATGGAGTCGTATTTCCACTGCAGTTTAGCATCTCCCTGACTGCACTCATTTAATCCAAAAGTTTCTACCCAGTGGATAAAGGATGTTAGGACAGTATCTGTGAGCATGAGACCTTTCCAGCTAAATAAGGAGCCCATAAAAATCTCATGCACTCATCTGTCTGCAACACCAGCAGTCCCTACAGGTTCAAGTTCTGCTGGGTTTGTCATACGTTCCCATAGGGAAGTGACTTGAGGCTGGGTGCTTGTTTCATGTGAGACCCTTGCACAACCCTAGGCATGAAGTGTTTTAGCCATCATCGATCCACTGCAGATTCAGATTTGGGCTATTCAAAAAATCTCTTTGAGTCACCCGTTTTTGAATGAGCAAACTCATTCTTCAAGATGCCACCCAAAATGTGTGCCATGCATATGGAGCCAAAATCCAGCTAGTAAAGCTGATTTAGTTTGTTTTCACCTAGCCAATGCCTTCAAAAGCATAAGCACTTTCTTATGGGAGGGAGATTTCCATTTCGGGGCAAGGGGGGAAAGTCCTCTATTGTTCAAACTGCAGTGTATAAAACTTGGAACAAGCCCCTGAAACTCCTTATTAGCAAAGATATCAGGGCTGGTGTCAACGGTTGCTCAGGTACAAATGCCAGTCAAGCAATAACTTAAGACAGATTCCTCATACTGCCAATTTACATGGTTTTTGCTGTTTCATCAGTTTTGGTCTCCTGGGATCAGGAACTGGTAAAACACAGAGTTGTAGCCTTTAAGGCAACTGCTAATTTCAGACCAAAATGAAGATTTTTCTAACCTGTAATTGGAAGAAATAGCTTTTGAACCTTGGGCAGAGATGATTGTATACATTTTTGGTCTCTTATAATAAGATCTAGGTTTCACTGGAACACACTCTTCTAGCATTTGCCCTAAATATATTTCTAATTAGAGACAACCACTGGTGGTTGAAAGTTTTCTGCCCTTCCCTCTCTCCATCTTCCCCCCACCTCACTCCCTTGTAAATGACACAGGAGTTGGCTGAGCTTTTGGATGAAGAAAAGCTTAGTGGAGTCCCCGTGCTCATATTCGCTAACAAGCAGGATTTGCTGACGGCTGCCCCTGCTTCGGAGATTGCCGAGGGACTGAATCTACACACAATCCGGGACAGAGTCTGGCAGATCCAGTCTTGTTCAGCTCTTTCAGGAGAAGGAGTACAGGTGAGGCTCTGGAGAAGGCTTGCTGTGCCAGCAGGCCATCTGTAAAAGATTGTTGATCTGCAGGGTGGGGCTGGACCAGCTGCCTCACCAAGGAGGGTCAGCACAGCCAAACCCTTGCAGCGCAGAACGCGGGGCGCGTGTGTCTCATTGCCTGCGCAAAGGGAAGGGAGAGCTATGGGCCCTTGGGATGCCTCCATCCCTGGGAAAGGGGAGAGTGATTGCCTCCCCACCCAGGAGCCCTTGGCTGGGCCAGATGAAGACTTTGATTTATTTTAAAGAGACTGCTGTCAGGTTAATCATTCTCACAAAACAAATCGTCTTTTACTATTAACCCCTTTGACTGTTACAAGTGTGCACTCTAGAAATCTGATTTACCTTCACTACTGATGTCATTTGGCATTTTGCTCAACCCAGGCGCCAGAGAGAAAAACTGATCAATTTTTCTGATCCAGAGAAATGCAAGAGTTGCACATGGGGCAAGGGCACTTCTAATGACAACATGTGGGGCAGCAAAAACCCACCAAAGGGCCTGAGCTGTGTCTCTGTGCTGAACTGTGATAGCTGTGTCTTGGGCTCCTGTGCTGTAGCCAGTTCCTGCGGTATAGTAGCTCTTTGTAATGTAAATGGGACCTAGGTTTGTTTATTTCACTCCTAGGCTTTCCTGAATTAATGAAGTATTTGCGGTGCTCTAAATCTGAGTACTCCCTTCACTGATATTTAAAGAAACAGAATGGTGAAGACATTTATCTTCATTGCAGTTTCTGTAAAACCTTATTGCAGATGCTACAGAGATGTTCAGGATAGTCAGATCTCAAGCTGGGTATGAAGAGTGGCAGAAGCAGCCCGCCATACTGAGTGGGCAGTAAAATGGCAGATGAAATTCAGTGTTGACAAGTGCAAAATAATACACATGTGGAACAACAATCCCAACTATACACATATGACAGTGGGCTCAAAATTAGCTGCCATTATTCAGAAGCAGATCGTTGTGAACAGCAGCTCGTCAGAGGCCAGAGAGGAAAATCCAAACACTAGACAATTACAGGAAAGCAAACAAGAAACATCTTTTCTAGCAGGTTAAAGTCATGGTGGACCCATACCTTGAACATGACATTAATTTCTGCCTCTGCCCCATTTAAAAAGATTTTAGTAGTAGTAGAATCATAGAGTCCAACAAAAAATTAGAGTCTTCAGGAGATTGTTATACCAACTTCATGTTTAAAGCAGGGATAACAGTGAGTCTAGAGGAGATTGCTGAGAGCCTTGTCCAATCAACTTTCAAATATCTCCAAGCATGGAGATTCCACATCCTCTCTAGGTAACCTCTTCTAGCACTTAACTACCCTAATCTGAAAAAATATTGTCCGTATATCTTCTCAGAATTAGGAGAGATTTGAGAATCCTCTATTGAGAATGATCAGTAGCACAGAATGCCATCTGTATACAAGGATAATAAATAAATTAGGACTTGCAGCTTGGAAGAGAGAGGACAGACAATGGGAACATCTTCAGGATTTATAAAATAAGGTATAAAAATGTCAGACCGTATGCTGTTTTTCACATTGCTAGAGGGAGGGTGTTCCTAATGAAATAATCAGACAGCAGCTTAAAAGAAGTAAAAATAAGTGCTTCTTTGCGAGTCGCATAATTAAATTGTAGATGTCACTGGCAAAGGATGTTGTGGAGACCAAATGTACCAGTCTTAAGAAAAATACTAAGTGAATTTCTGAAGAAGGGATCTGCAGGCAATCACCACTAAGATCTGGAGGCATCTTTTGGCTGAGGAACAGCTTGGGCCATGGACTGGGAAGGAAGAACAGAGCAAGAGAGATCCTGTTCCTACATGGTCTTTCTCCCTGGCATCCAGAAGGAAAGCTGGATGAACCATTGGTCTGACCCAGTACAGCAGTTCTTCTAATTTCAAATTCTCAAGCTGATGTTTAGACCTAAATGTTGTAGATGGTATCCTCCAAAGGGCCTTTATTTACTTAGCTAAGATACAAATTCAGCTGTGTTCCAGCCAGTCTAGTGAAGGGCTTCAGCTGTAATCTTTATTCTGAAGTGGTGGTGGTAGAGGGAAACGTATTCCACACTGGCAGTGTATATTCCAGTCCAAAGAAATGTGATCAGGAAAGTTGACAGGGTTTCAGGCAAGCATAGGTCACCTTCTTCCCTCCTCCAGGCCCTCCTCTGGTTTATGGACATCCGGCTGTAAAGGAGCAGTAAAGTAGCAGGTGAAATTCAGAGATGTGGGTTGGATGTGGAAGAACTAAATAATAGGAAGTGGCACTTTCTGTTTGTGGGCTTTGAAATATGCCTCCTTCTTGAGCTGATCTGTGTGCTCTGGAGTGGACTGCACCCTTCTTTATTGACAGACAGCACCTTCTTCCTGTGCCTCCTCCCTGAAGTACAGCACATCGCTATACATTCAATAGCGTAAAATACACAGCCCAATACCCTCTAGCAGGGAAATGAAATCTGCTTCTGCGCTCACTTCCAAAAAACAGAAGACCAGAGCTAAATAAAAGTATTTGCAGGCCAATATATTGTGTTCATCATGCTTATCTAGACAGTTTAGGTGCAGGCCAGATAATGTCCCTCTTGGTTGTAGGCAGTCTCGTTTCCCTAAATACTGCAGCTTATTCCATAAATGATTATTGCAGAAAGGTCAGGGACATCACAAACTCTCTGTAGCTCGTAGAAAAAGAGCCTCTACATTTCTCTTCAGGCATAACTGCAGGCTTGTCAAATCCAAGCACTCCCTTTCCTTGCAAATTGAACAAAATGGTTTGGGAGACAGCTTTTAAACTAAACCTGGATCAGCCTAGAAAGATATGTTGTCTTCAGTCCTGGGACCCTTAAGGAGGGGTCAACATGCTGAAAATTTAGGAGAACCAAAGAACTTGTTTAAAGAGTGACATCAAGAATGATGTTTTTGAGGATCCTAGTACACAGTATCTCTGCCAGTGGCTCAGAACATGAGTTCTGTATGTGTAATTGAACCTCAGGTCACTGCTTTAAGAACTTCTTTGAGAAATGACAGTGAGTGACAGCAAAGTAAGTGAAGATGTGGAAGCATCAGGTATTCAAAATGAAAGCCAAGGAGCGGGTACACTTACCATCGCTGCTGATGGAATGTATTAGCTAGAGTAGAGCTGGAGACATCACTGAAGAGTGGTGGCATATCTTGTGCTGAGCACATGCAAGAACAGAGTTCATAGGGGAAGATGTTTGTGATAGCTTGAAGGAAGAGCAGTGAGCAAAGATAAATAATGCCAATACTTGAAGGAGAAATAGTTTGAAGGTCATTTAATTAGTTTAGCTGCTTGCACCATGGTGTATAGAACTGGGTAGTTAAGACTGGGGATTTCAAGGTTAATGAGATTAGATTATGGTTAATAGAATGATATAAATTTAGAGAATTTAACTAGTATTTGAAATGGGTTATTTAATAAAACTATTAATTAAGGGGGGAATCCATACAGTCATCTTCTCTTTTAAAATTAACCACTGGGGACTCTGGAAAAGGGGCCCAGCAGTGTCCTGAGCAGGCTCAGAAGAGAGGTGACTGGGTTAACTGGAAACCCCATGCGGTGTCTCAGGATGCCAGCTGGCAGCCCCTATTATGCCAGCTGAAGACTTCATTACCTTCTGACTGTAACCGTGGGCAGCGCTTGTGTTAATCAGACTTCATGGTGCCATTGAGGGAGGAGTGGCATCACTCACACTCAGAGGCTTTTTCAAGCTAACTGTCTGCTTGGGTCTGATCTTATCCTTCAGCTCTAGTTCGGAAAGCGGGAAAGCTTTTTCTCCCTGCCACAGCCATCTGGGCTGTGCCTCTGGAGCAGAGTCCTGAACAGCCTACACTGAGCCCCTTGCACAGGATTCAGCAAGCGAGGGAGGTGATTGCTGATGTCAGCAGAGGAACACAAGGGAACTGTTGCCACATAACGGCTCTCTGGTGCCACGTAGGCTCTCTTGGGGTTGTATTGTGACCAGATCTCCAATTGTAGCCCTTGGTGTGCAAAAGCTATATACATCTCACCCTGGCTGGCTGTGGTGGGGTGAAAGCAGGCAGGACTCCTCTGCTTTGCAGCCTGCCCTCTTGCTGGAGGTGTTATTTAGGGGCCAGGGTGTGATATTAAATATGCCTCAAGGCTTTGGACCAATCTGTGCTCTGCAGCCTGTTTCTTGTCTGAAGCAAGAGTCTCCGATCAAGGCAGCAGGAGTTCAGCCTGCCCTGAGGAACTGTCCTCCAGAACGATGCTGTAGCGCATTGTGTCCAAAGTCTCCCAAACATAATGGCTCTCTGGAGACCATTAAAAGCCACTGAAACTGAGAGTAGCCACTAAACTTCTCTAATTTATGCCAGAGCCCGTCTGGCCCAAAGGACTGTGGGAAGGGCTGAGCCTCCATCTCCTCCCTGGCTGTTTCAACCCAGTTGAGAGTGAAGCCCAAGCCCCAAGTTATGTCTTTGCTGCGATTCAGCACTTTCATAAGGACTGAACCAGAAAAGGACCCCCTTGGCAATATGGTATCTGCAAAGCTTAAGTTTTGTCTTAAAGATGTCTTAGCCAGGGCAGGCTGAATGGGATCTTCCACATCTTAACAAGGTTCTGGAGCTACTTATAAATGTGATTTAAAACCAGTTTTGATGACTGCAGCTCTCCTGAGGCAGGCAGAGCATGTTAAGGAAAAGCAACCCTGTTTCCAGATTACGGGGCAGTGTCTTCTGATTTTTAAGCATGGTAAGGAAGGAGTCTACAGTGCTGCATCAGGGATATGAGGCTTCAGAGGACAAAAAAAATAAGCTTTCGCCCAGGCAAAAAACAATGGATAATGTACTGGCGGGATCCTGTAAAAGCCAGCCTGTATGATGACTCGAGGTGCAAGGAAATGACAGATAATGAAGGCACAGTCCTGCCTGTGCTGAGGGAGAAGAAAGTGACGGTTAAAATAACGCATACCAAAAATGCTAGAGATGGAGAATTTTGCACTTGCCTGACCCAATTTGTTATGGCAGACAGAGGATTACATGAAAGGATTAAGCTTTGCTGTCCTTAAGGTCACATTAGGGGTCACAAGTTTGTGGCCTTGCCTGATCCCTGGCTTGCAGGGGAGCAGAAATCGGGAGGCTTTTTGTGGGGTGGAAAGGACTTGTTCACTGTGTTTGAAGTCAGATTACTTCACTCCCATAGCCACAAAGCTGATAATGCAGAGAATAAGCAAGCAGTGGGCTAATCTTAAGCAGGACTTTTTATTTCTCCCAGGGAAGGCTCTACCAGTACTTTCCCAAAGGGCGTTGGAGTACAACTCCCTTGGCACAATAGCAGATGGGACTGCAGCAAGGCGGGGTTGTGCTGAGCAGCATTTCTCTGCAAGGAGCATTATGCTCTTCCCTGGGGTTCTTTCTCTTTGCTTTGGTAAAGTTTACTAGCTGCTTGTTAAGGAGCTAAGAGAGGCAAAGCTGAAAGATCTGAAATCTTTTCCTGGCTAAGTTTTCCCAGGGTTGACTTGAGGCTGGAATACTAATATTGTATCCGCCTCGATCCTCAGAGTACCTGCCAATGACTCTGTGTCTCAACAAAGCAGCACAAGGACATCTATCAAGATCTAAATGTTACTGTAGGGATTGTACTTTCTTCACAGAGCCATCTTTTAAGCATGCAGATATAGGGACAGAGTGTGTAGGGACAAAGGATGACAACAGTTGACTCCTTATGGACTAGACTCTTTCAAGCACTGTTTCCTCCTTCCCGTGTGCCTTTCCCATAGCAGCTCTTTGTGTTTGTAGCAGCTTCCCTGGATTTCTCTATCTTACCAACATTTCATCCTGCTTCAGACCTTCGGTAGAAAAACTGCAAACATACCTTTTAGTTTCTTTTGCTTTTCATTGCATTTGCTATTCTCCAAAGCATTTGGGGACACTGCAGAACACCCCTCCCCCCAAAAAAAGTTGCACCAGAAGCTGCGGATGTAGCTGAGGAAGGCGTCTCACACGTACCTCTTTGATACAGCTGAGCATGTTAATTTTCCCTTTATCACAGGCAAGCAGAGAGATACTTATGATTAAATGTGCTCTTTTCTGTCAATTAACTCACGCCAGAAGAGGGTTTTTAAAATCTATTCCTTCTTTAAAAGTTTGGTGACCTACTTACGTATTTCAAGCCTGTTTGGAGTTCACCTTTCCTCTTGCATTTTGCTATGTCATTCTTTTGCCCTCGTTAAATGCTTCATGCAGCCAGGCTCCCAGCCATGGTAAATCCCATCATAAACTCTGCTTTATGACCCTCGCTGCGCTGGTGCTGAAACGGTCTGTCTTTCCCCTTCCCGAGCTCCCCAATGGCAGCAGGCAGAGTTTTAATCACTGTGAATTCAGGTTGTGGTCAGATTAGGTAGAAGATAGGATGCGTGTTTGTTGTTTTGCAGTGATGTATTGTTTCTGAGATTACTGTGCTGAATAGCAGAGGGTGTCAGCTGATATTTATTACTTTAAGCTGTCTCAGCTGTTCTGGTTCAGCAAATAAACCTACATTCAAAATGAATGAGGAGCTCTGCCTGCCTTGTATGCCATGATGTGTGCAAATGTGATTATTGCTTCCGAGGCAGGGGAAGCTGAAATCATTGTGGGAGCATTTTTATTTATTTATTTAGCTTTACTCTTTGCAGGCAATCATGCAGATTTCTAAAGCACACAATCGAGTCAAAGGCTTGACACCTCTCCTCCTAGCCCCATTGTTAAGTCCTGGCATTCCTCATGCTGGGAATCACTCCCTCCCTCTCTCTAAAGTGATAAGCTTTAAACCACACTATTGATTGCTTAAGGCATTACATGTTTTACACCTAGGTTATCAGTGTTATTGAAAGGGGAAGACACAAAGCTACTGGGCCTTAAAATGAATCTACCGCTCATCTTTTCCCATTTGCTCTGAGGATTTCAGACAATTTGTTTTACACTGATCTCTGCTGTGGAGATAAATAAATGAAACTGGAGACCTCAACCCTCCCCAAGGTTAGAGTTAGAAGTGTTATTAGTGTAGGGCCTCATGTGCACCCCAGCACAGGCTGGGCTCACTTATTCTTTATTTAACACAGCAACAAGGGCTGATTTCAAAAGTTGCTGCTCCCCTTCAGATAAGAAGTGTCACATAGCACAGTTATCAAGGTGAATTGGTATTTTCAAGTGAGAACCTCTCTGCTTCTGATTAAGCCCTGAGGACTCCCTCTCTTCTCTCTTAACTCTTTAGCTCCCCTCCAACATGGTCACCACCTTTGTGGCTGAGGGACAACACAGAGGCACAGCAGTGGGTCTCGGCTCACCCGAAGGGCCTGCCTTGCTGTGCCTTTGACCACCTGTCCTCGGGGAAGTTGAGGTCCTTGGCAGCCTTTTGGCAGTTTGGGGACAAGGGTGCAGGAAGCCAGCAACACTGCTACCGTGGGGCTGTTGGCCTGAAGGCTCTGATCTTTCTTAGGGTCTAATTATTGTTTTAATGATCCAGAAATGACCACTGAACATAATACAGTGAGATCCCCTGCTCTGAACTCTTAGGGTGACATTTGTCCAATTTCCAAATGCAAATATGTGCTGCTCCCTCTCATCCCCAAACCCCTACCTGCCACCTTTTTGATCTCAGCCTCCCTGTCAGCAGAGATACCTCCTAGGCAGGACAGAGGTAACAAATTCGATGGGACACAACTACGAGGAGACTGTGCATCTTGCACTCCATTGTGCGCGTCTCCTAACAGATAAATGACAGGAGCAGATGAAGTATTGCTGTGGCTTTCAATAGCATATCCCGTTCTGGGATCTCAGCAATAAACTCACAAATTGGGTATTCATGGCACAAGTGTTGCAATCCTGCTTGCAGTGGCCAGAAAAGTCACCCACACATTTTTACAGACATACCTTAAAGAATGTATCAGCCTCTTGAAACATCATCACATTGCTTCTCACTGAATCCCTGTGGGACCCCTGAGGGCCCATATTTTGTGGGGGCCCTGAGGAACAAGGAGTAGGGTCCAGATCTGGGTATTGCAGTGGCTTTCATGGATCTGGATTTCAAGGCTTGCAGATGAGCAGAGAATTAGAGCCGTATTCTTAACTGGGAGCTGACTGTATAACAAACAGTCCCCTGAAATCCACAGTCTCAAGATTACTTGCCCAAGATTACACAAATCATCTCTGGCTGAACCTGGAACTGAGTCTTCATCTGCCGCTGACATACCTTGACTGCAAAGGGATCCTTCCTCGAAGGACCTACACATAGCGATGTCATGAGACGATGATACTTTTTATGGTCAGGTGAAAGATTTAATGACCTCTGTGTGACAACATCTACTGAGCAAGGACGCACTTATTTTTTTAACCCGCAGTGGTTTTGGGCACAGAGGGACAGGCAGGGGTTCTGTGAGGAGTCAGAACATGGTGCTTGCAGAGTGGTGGTTGGGTGGGATTGGGGGATTCCTTTTCCCTTCGCTTGACTAACATTACCTTTCTCTGTCTGAAGGACGGCATGAATTGGGTGTGCAAAAATGTCAGTGCTAAGAAGAAGTAAAGCGATCTGAGCTGCATGGAAATGGAGGAGCGGTGGGAGCAGAATTCTAGCCTGAAAACACTAATTTGCTGCTTTCTGACCAAATGTTTTTCCATCTGTGCACAGCTACAGCTGTTAAAAGAAAAAAAAAAGAGAGAGAGAAAAAAAGGGAACAACATCGGTTTAAGCCTACTGCTGGATTTGGAACTTGACCTGCTCTTTAGTATCATTTTTTTATCCCAATAAAGGAATTACATATTTCCTCCCTATGCATAAATAGTATTAAATGTCTGATTAGCAAGCAAGTTTGTAAGCAGAAGCAAGACTGTGATTCAGTGTGGAGCAGAGGGAGTGGTGAATTACTGTAGTTGCTTAGATGCATAGGACCTGCCCTATACGCGTGGCTGCTGAGGACACGCTCGGGTGTCAGTCACAGCTTCCCCTCAGTGACAGATAAAATGCGGTTGTGTTACCAATTGTGGGTAGTTTCTTAAAATAAAGCTGCTAAGGAGTCATTTGTGTAACGAGGGTAGAAGACTTCCACACATTCCTATAGCCATAAAAGAGGAGTTTGATCATAACGAGGCACTGTTGCATTGCGACACCGCTGTAGAAGGGAGAGAAGGGTTATATGTGTATAATTGAAGCTCTTTACAGTTGGAATAATGCAGGATGAGCATGCCTAGGGCTTTTCTCACAGCTGAAGGAGAATTTAGCCCAGCGTTTCACCTTGAGCCAGCGAAAACGTGGTTCCTCCGTTCAATAAGTTCCATATGTGAGATTAGTCTTGATGTTGAACAATCCCTGTTGATTTTCCCTTGATGTTAAGGCAACTCTGCAGGAGAATGCAATTAAGTCCATGATTACTTTCTAGAATGAGATATCAGGTCCCAGGTTTCCTTTTTGAAATGTGCAAAATGTATTCTCCTACCCCACCACCTCAGCAAGCCTCGCCTAGCCCTGCCAGGGATTGGGGGACTGCCCCACAGCGGGCTGGCTGCCCAGTGCCTGAGGTCCTCCCAGCCCCATCCTGGCTGTGGATTGCCCTGGTGGAGGGTGAGGATGCTGATGAACGGCAGATGAGAAGCACTCTTTAAAACAAGATTTCATTCTTCCCTGAACTGACTTTCCCATAAAAGGATGCAGTTGCTGAAATAGGAAAGAGAATGTGTTTTCCGCGTCCTCGCCCCCAGTTCAAATCTAGCCCCAGCTGACAGTGGGCAGGAACGATTACCACGCCAAAGCAGCCATGTCCTGCATGAAGCAAGCTTGGTGACTCCTGGGCCAGTTTCTAATGCACAGATGGTAAAATAATCCCACTGCCCTGCTTGCCAGCTTTGTTTGCTGCCTGCCTGCAAAAGGGCAGAGAATGACTAGGGACTGCATTACCCCTTCCACCTCCTGGAGATGGACTGTCGGGCAGGATGGGGAAAGCTGCATGTACTAAAGCATGTGGCTTTACCACGCGTCAGCGAGTTGACTCATGGACCCAGGCAGACGGCTGACACCCCTGGAGCTCCCAGCTCTTTTTTCCTCCCTTCCCCTGGATGTCTCCACCTCACAGCACAAACATCTGCAGTGTACGTGAAGCAGCCCCTGGCCGCCTACGTGTTACAGCTTGGCAGATTAAAATCATCTGGGGCTCATTCCAGGTCCCCCCATAGATCAGGATGTACAGTAGCGGTTCAGGGTTGATCCGCGTGTAGTTCAGCTGTCTGCTGTGGCTGGGGGCAGAGGGACAGCTGGGACAGCAACTGCTTTACCAATCCAACTTTAATCTGCCTGCGTCCGTGAGTCAGCACCCTCCGTGTGCATCTGTCTCCAGCACAGAGGCAGGACATGCCTGCTGGAGTAGCACAGCCTTGCTTTAAAAACCAGACGACTGGGGAAGGGGCGGGGAAGAGCGGGCTCGTGTGAGCTGTTAAGCAATAGCTAATGACACCAAGTGACACAGCTCCGGCTTTGCATGGATTGAGTAAGGAGTCATAAGATGAGATGTTCGTTTAAACACAGCTTGCTCGGTGACTCCCCAGCTGCAATGGCTTATCAAGAATGCTGCAGATTTGGGCATGGCTTGTTCCTGGGTCAGCCCAAGGAGGAGAAATTAATCCTGGCATCACCTTTTCCTTGCAATTAATGTATTTGCCTGATGCAAGTGCTGTAAAGAATTGCAGCCCTCTCCTGTAGGCACACCTGGTGCTGGCTGAGTGGCAGAGCTTTGTGAGGGATACTCCTGAGCTTTTGAGCTTTGGATTTGTCCGCATTGCATGCCAGATGCAGAGGGAAATGCTTGGGTACCTGTCCCCTGGTCCAGGCAGGACAGAGCAAGGTCCCCCAGGGGGCTCAGGCATTGATCCTTCTCCCTTGCAAGGGACTTGAGTTGGTGCTTTCCTGCTCCCTACTTTTTTAGCAGTGGCAAATTTACTCTGTGACACCCCACCTGTGCCACAGTTGGCTTCCTGGAGCTGAAAAGCATCCAGGAGGGTAATTTGTTTTTTAAGTCTCACATTGGTTAAACTTGAAAATGTGTGTAAAATAGATATGTAGTAATTTTCCTATCACTTTAGTTGGGAAGGGAAAATTGCCTTATTGAACTCAGGATCCAGAAACATTTGCTGGCTCATTCATTATGTTTGCATGTAGCTACACGTATTGGTTGCGTGCATCTGTACTGCCAAGAGTGTCACCTGTAATCCAGCAGTTAATTTGGTTTTCCTGAGCAAGGTAGTGAGAGGAAGACCATGATAGAGTGATGTGTTCTGGGAGGAAGGAGGTGGACGGTTAAAATGACCGTATCTTAAGTATATCACCCTGCAGTGATGGCTGTAAATGCTCATTGTATTGTAAACATCTCTCTGTGCAACCTGGTGAAAATGTAAAAGGATTTGAGGTTCTGTTCACTTGCTGCTCCTTATCTGAATGTATTTACATTTGCTATACCCTCTGCAGGGCTCACTGCCCTGGGTGGCACCTGGCTAAACACCACCTGCACAACTGCCTGGGGCCAGCCAGAAACGCCTGCCCCTGATCAGTGCAGCCCCTGCCCCTCTCCCAGCCCTTCAGCCGTGCTCTGGTTTACAGCAATGGCACACACAAGGCTCTGTCCTTCCAACGCTGTTGGCTTTGCCCTCCTTAAGGTGAGGCTGGGGGAAGCAAACCTCTCATTGGTATGGGTGGAGCTCTGCCACACTTTGCATCGATTCATAGATTTTTAAAGCCAGAAGGGATCATTATGTTCCTCTCTCCTGACCTCCCGCATAACACAGCCCATTAAACGCCATCCCTCCAGTGGTGACTCACAGTTGAATTAGAGCCCCTCTGGTAGGAAGATACCTGGCCTTGATTTAAAGGCATGGAGTGACAGACAGACCCACCCCAGGCCTCTAGAAGTTTGTCACAGGGGTTAATTCCTCTCCCATGGGGAGTTTGTTGTGCTTCACTTTCACATAGTTAAATCTGGTTCTACCTTTGTGATAGATGGAAAGATGGCTCTCCTGCTCCTACCCCATTGTGTTCCCTGGAGGGGAGAGGTAGTGGAAAAGTGAGATTCTCCAAGGGCACATCAGAAAACATGAGTCCAAGCCCCTGCTCTGACCGTGAGCACTGGGTGTGGGCATTCGTATCCTCCCCTGGCTGTGGCTGTGTCCCCCACTGCAGCTCTGATGGAGGATGTCTCTCCCTGCCATCGGAGAATGCTTCCCAAAGCCTCTTGCAACCTTCTCCCATTTTTCCTACTACCAATAATGTTTCTTGTACGTTAATGTTAATGACTTCTCCCTCTATCAAAACTATAACTGGTCACCAGACTCTTTTTTATGAAGTGTACTGGGATGAGACCAACCCACTCCAACTCGCCTCCCGCCCCACAGGTCTCACCCTTCTCCAAAAAAGGTGGCGGCTGTTGCATTCCTTGGGCCGTCTGAGTCCACACAAGCTCTTTCTTTTATGTTCCCTTTTTGAATTTCACCAAAAAGGGGTATTTGCAATATCTGGTCATGTTGTTACTCAGTGTATAATTTAGATGTCTTTGTCAAAAAAAAAAAGGAAATAAATTAAAATTTAGTAGAAAGACAACTGGTGTTTAGGGGTGATTCTTTTGTTCTTTGCCAGGTTCATTTTCTGACAGCCATCAGCTGAGAATTGCCTCTTCCCAAGGAGCCCCCAGTCAGTCTGCAAAGCTGCTTTTCCACTGCTTCCCTGTCTTCCCATCAGAGATGGTTGCTGGTACTAGAAGTGATCAAAACTGTTGGTAGAAGCCTTTTTCCTTTAGATTTTCACTTATCCAAAACGATCAGAAAAAGCCAGCAAGAAAGGCAAACTTTGGGAGGATCTTCTTGTTTCAAAAATCATGTTGTAGGTTAAAAAAAAGCATGCCTTGAAACACATTCCCTGCTGACCTGGCAGGAAAAAGGAAGGGGAAAAAGGAAAGCAGCAAATGATTTGGGTTTGGTTCAGTGAAGTGGGGTTGGGAGGGCGTTTGGAGGGAGGGAAACGAATCTGGGGTTGCTTTCCAGCTAATCTGACTCATTACTGTTCCTGCTACACCAGGACAGGCCAAAAAGCGAGAAACTGTTAGAACTCTTTAAAGCATCAGCTCCCTCCCTGCATGGCTGGGATGCCTGCAAGGCTGTCAGAGCAGCTGGAAAAAACACATTATAGATGGTCACACTTAATTTCTTTTCTCTTTTTTTTTTTTTTTAAGGCACGCTTTATACTGAGCCTTGGTATTTTTTCAGCAAAGTAGGAAATACTTTTTCATCTTGTTTGCCTAATGGATTGGATGTGAAAAATATTTCTCTGGCAAGTGAACACCCTGAGAGTTGTTTGACTTGTCACAACGTTATGTATCGGCCCCTGCGGCCCCCGGCCCCTGAAGCCGCCGCGCTTCCCCTCTCCTGTTGCTGTTTATGGTGGGACACACCGTAATTTATGGCGAGGCTGCGTGTGACCTTGCATGCGTCTGCTCGAGCGAACCGCAGCTCCCTTCCCCGCACAAGCCCCGCTTTGCATTCACATGATGAATTTAGTGCTCCCGGAAGGACAAGGAACCGAGTGGGTTGGATGTGGGGAGGGAAAAAAAAAAAAAGAAAATAATAATCCACGGCCTGCAGGAGAAAAAAACACTGAGATTTTTGTTCCTCTTTGAGCGGTATTTCCCTGTTTACGGCCTCGCACTGCCCTGGATGGCTGCCTTTATCAGAGCAGAGAAATGGTCTGCGGCCACAGAGCTGGAGATTTCAGCCTCCACGTTCTCGTTGTGTTGGCATCCCCCAGCCCGGGGGGCTCTGCTGGGAACACATCCGTGAGGGGCAGCCAGACCGATGGCCACGGCCACGCTCCAGCCGACCCACCCAGGCACCCACCCAGGCACCGCACTGGAGCTTTTTTTCATTTTATTTTGTTTTGTTTAAGTGGAAACAAGCTCCCACTGCAGCCTCATGATTGGCTCCTGCCGAAATGGCAGCTTCGGGCTCAGTTGGCTGAATTTGGGCTTGTTGGATTTTTTATTGCAATCTGTTCGCTTATTTCCCTTCCCAGCACCGATTGGAAGCAAAACTCCTGTAAAGCTGTGGTCGGGCTGTGCCCGTGCTGGGGGATGCTGTCAAAGGCTTTCTGGGAACAGCATGGGGTGGGGGGTGCCCACTCTCCATTTCCTGTTTAGCTGGCTGACCAAGATGAGTATCTGTATCCTTTTAAATGGAAAAGGAAAAAGAAATCCTCAGAAGAGGAAGGGTTGGAAGGAGCCCCTCTGCTTGCAATGTGCTGTGACTGCGTGGCTCCGATCTGGCACAGCCCCAAATAAATAACCCTACAAGGAAGGGGACCTGGTAGGTAGGTTAGGCCCCATGTCTGAGCTGCATTAGAAGATGGCAGGAACACCTTGCAAGTAAATCACCTGGATGAGAGATATTTTTAAATAGAAGTTGTCCTTGCTGCTTGGCTTTGCAACCTTTATGCTACCAATGGGAGCCGAAGCCTGCAACATTTAATGCTTCTATGGCTGCCAGGAGCTTGGAGTGCTGGGGGGAGTGGGTCTCCCATGCTGAGAACATCACCATGGGCTGGGGACACTGCTGTCTCCAGCCTGTGACAGCTGGGTCCCAACCGACCAGGCAAAGCCCAACGACTTTGGGTGGCTGAGCCAGCTGTCCTGCCCCGGCTCCATCACCCTCCCTGATGTCAGACAGGAGGATTTATATGTATTTTGGGTTCATTTTTATAGCTGGCACCTGTGAGGCCAGCACCAGGCAGGGATAACCAAAGGGTCCACACTGCAGGGGGCTATGGGCACAGAGAGCTGGTCTGGGGAATGGGGAAACAGGCATGGCAACCTCTCTGCATCCAGGGACTGTGCTTGGGTCTGGGACTGGGCAGGGAGCTGGGGCCTGACTTACGGATGCTTTTGGAGCCGGGGCAGGAGCCGCAGCTCTCACAGCCCTAGGGGGGTTGGGGGGACGCTGAATTGGGTGTATTCAGCGTGGCACAGCTGGTGTGGGCTGCGGGGCGGGGGGGCCGCAGTTGCTTCTGACACTTTTGCCTCTGAATGTGATGATAAACTCCCTTTCCCGATTAGCGCTGATCCCTCTGCCTCCAAAACAGTTGGCCCTAATGAACATACGGCCCAACAGCTGTAAGCGGTTATACATATGCATGGATATATATATTTATCCCCCCCCAGCCCATCCATATATACTGGAGATCACAGCTGTTGCTATTCTTCCTTGCAATGCAGATCAGACGCTCTCTCTCTTTGGAGTCTTACTTGACCTATTTTGCAGGCACAAGATTTTTTGTGATGATGATTTCCCCAGTTGGTGCTTTTGATTCTGCCTGAAACATCTTGATTGAAGGCAAACAATGGCAGCTCCGGCAGCCGGCAGCGCCCCGCACCCACGCGCCACCCCGGCCCCGCCAGCCGCCACACGCCGGGGGGGCCAGGGATGGGGTCCGGCCGACAGCGGCTGCCGGCTGGTCCATCCCAACCCGTCTCCTCCGATGCCGCTTCCCTGTGCCCACGGGGCGTGACTCTGCCACATGGCCCATCACCTAGGCCATCCAACCTGGACCTTGAGACTAGTGCTGCTGTCCCCATTCTCTGCTCAGCTGTCCCCTGCTCAGCCCAAGACCAGATGGGGACATGATGCCAGAACTGGCAGAGATGTCAAAACCCCAATGGCTGCTGTATCCCACAGTGCAGTCATGCTCTGAGCATCCTATGGGTGATGGAGACCTTTGAAGCCCTTTCTGCGGGGAGCCCCAGCCTCCACTCACTGCTCAGCGTCACGTTTCGGGGCTGTGAGGAAGCCTCCAGTGTCCCCACAGCCTCCCCAGCCACACAGGGTGCCCCAAAGAAGGGCCCCAGAGCCACTGCATCCTGGCAAGGAAAAGCAGCCATCCGGGCGCGCACAAAGCCATTTCTTGTTTGGCGTTTTCGTTTGAAGTGTGTCCTTCATCTGGGTTTCTACAGCAACTGGGAAGTTCCTATCCTGGCCCAGCTGGAGGCAGTGAAGCAGCTGGAGGAGCAGGACGGCAGGAGGTGAGGATGGGGGGTGGGAGGGGAAGAAGCCAAAAAGAAGTTTTTTGAGAAGTAGGGCTGCACTTTCCGCTTCCATCCTGGGCCCAGGGCTGCTGCAGCTGGGACAGGACTCCAACCCCATCCCCGTCCTTCTCTCCCCAGAGGCAACACAGGCAGCTGGGGCCAAATCAGGGAGTGTAAAACACCAGCCTTTAGGGTCCCTACATATTAGGGGTAGACTGAGGTGTCCCACCCTGACCAGCCCTGGCATGGCTGCATCCCCTCTGCCAGCCTGGGTTAAAATGAGTGAATTACCTTAAAGCTCTTAAAAGAAAACAACAAAACCCAGTGAGCCACCAGTGATTCATCTTAGGCAGTGAGTCTCTTCATTTATTCATTACGAGATAATACCCAAATCTGGCTAATTAATATTCCTGCATATTTTCCAAGGGCTGATGAGGTATCTTAAACATCTCACCGAGATGGGGTTTCATATTTAGAAGGTTGATGTGCAAACTTAGATTGACACTGTCTAAATATACCCTCATGTTTAAGCATGGGGCTTTCACTCCCAGGGTGCCGGGAGCGTTCCCTAGGCTCACACCCTGACTGGAAGCGGGACCTGAGGCTCAGCAGGTGGGAGAGTGTCCCAAAAAGGCTCCCGTGAGGCAGAGCGTAATGTTGTGTGGTCCCTCTTTCCACAAAGATGTGAGATTTCTGTTTGCTTCGGCAATGGGAACAAAGTGTAGCAGGCGCTGACCCCACTAGTGGTCATGGGGTCAGCAGTGTTTTGGGGTGAAGGGTTGGTGCAAGCACCCACACAGCTGGACGTGCTGATGGGTACCAGAGCAGGGCCTGCAGCTTCCTGCCGAAACCCTTTTCCAAGGTTAAAAATAGGACTTGGTTGCAAACTGAAAGCCTGGTTTGCATTCACCCTCATTATGTTGATTGCTTATTTACATGTATGCAAATGAAGGAAGAGGCAGCAGCTCCTTCACCTGGGGACCTCTTGGCACGGCAGAGCCTGAACCCCAGTGTGTAAATCCCTGCCGTCCCCTCCCCAGGATTGCCCTGAAAATGAACCATCAGCCCCTCCTGACATGCCGATCGAGGGATGAGCCGCAGCCCCGTGCCCTGAGTGTGGTGGCCGGTGGCACGGTGGTTACAGCAGCCATTGCCTCTCCCCTCACCCTGCTCCACCAGATGTGCGTGTCCGGCTCCAGCTGTTCCTCATCAGCCTCCCCCGTGCAGCACCGCCGGCCTCGGGATCCTTTTTCCACCAGGCCCCACGTCCTTCATCAGACACCAATTTGGTCTGCCCCAGCTGCTCATTTTTCTTTCCGCCGTGTGACATGTTTTCACCTGGCTCCTAATCCGTCTCTTTCCATTCACAACTCGAGCTGTTTATGGATGTGCCTCTGCTCCCCCTGCTCTCCACCCCCCTTCCGGACAGAGCCATCCATCAGTAAAACCTTGCTGTGCACCCGAGCATCAGCACTTTGCCTCCCAGGACACCATTATCCCAACAGGGCCATAGACACACGTTCCTCCTGCACCCCCACGGAGCCATTGCCTTCCTTCTCACCACCAGCAACACACGGGGTTGGATGGCACGGTGCTGCAGGAAGCTGGGACACCAAGGACACCAGAGGCCTCTTCCTGGCTGGGAGGGGCTAGAGGGGCTGTGGCCCCAAGGTTTTGCAAGTGGCACCCAGTGTTTTGGGGCTGCTCTCTCCAGCAAAGGGTGAGAGTGGCCCATCCCTGGGAGCGTCCCAAGCCTTTGGGGGTCATCCTGTGGGGTGGGGGCTGCGCCCGTGTCCCCCTGTCTATAGGCAACAGGTGCTTTAATGCCTGCCCTGGCCAGCAGCTGCTGCTCTCACAGCAGGAGGCAGCTGTGCCAAGGAGGAAGTGGATGAGGAGGAGGACAGCTGGGGAGTCAAATCTGGAGGCACCAAAGCATAGGGCTAGGGAGCACCCTGGGGTGGGGGGTGGCCCTGGCTGTGCATTGGGGACCTCCCTTCATGGGAGGGACATCACTCATCCCACCTGTGTCCCCATGACCCCTGGGGCTCTTCCTCACCACGTGGCAATGGGCACTCGGAACACAGAGGGGAAGCATCATGAGGTCCCTGCACAGAGGCTGGGAACGTCCTGCTTCCTCCTGCTGCCCCAGGATACTTTGATTGTGACTGAGAAGCAAAACCCCAAGTATCCCAATGGACTGGGGGATTCCTGAACAGCCCAGGCAGGACAGGGTTGGGAAGAACCTGGCAGGACAGTGGGGCCGTGCTGCCACCCTCTGCACCCAGTGCATGAGGCAGCATTAACCCAGAGAGTGGCTAGAAACACATAGGGGCAAGAGGTGCTGGCTCTGCACTCCAACACTGCCTGGGAAGGGGGCCCCATTGGCCAGGGATTTGCTGCCATCTCCATTGGGATGGAATGGGGGGAGCTAGGTGTGAGGGTCCCCTCCCTTGGACCCACTGGTCCCCTCTTTCAGCTCACTGAGACTCTCTCCCCTTCCTGTTTCCCACCAAAGCAGCACGGGGGAAATCCAAACCGGAACTAAAGCCAGGGGCGTTTTGCAACCAGGAACAAAATAAGGCAAGCCAAGCCTGAAGAGAGTGATGAAAAAACCCTCCTGCCTCTAGGACACTGCTCTGCTTTATGAAGTCAGCCTCATTTTTCCCAGACCGTGAGCTCGCCCCTGCACAGCCACCGCCAGGCCAGCCCACGGCTCCACCACACGTCCTGGAAAAAGGGTTCCTCCTCACCCTTCCCAGCCTTGGCTGAGAACAGAAGGTCCCCAAACCAGCCCAGGGTGCTGCCAGCACCCATAAGGCCCCACAGGGCAGTGGGGCTTTAGGTGGGGACAAAGCCTCAAGGGCTGGGTGCCGGGGCAGCGGCGTGGCCGGAATGGTGGATACTGGCAGAGTCAGGAAAGCTGCTGTCCCCAACCCCATTCCCATCCCACAATGGGGATTGTTCTGGAGGCTGTGGGCAGGATGTGGCCCGGCCGGCTCCATGCCTGACTCACATCCTCGCCGTCTGGGAGGGAGCTGGTGGAGAGCCACGGCTCCAGCACACTTCCCCATGGGGATGGGTGCTAGTGGCAACTCCCTCCATGGCTGGGACCTGCTGCCCCCCATCCCTGAGCTGCTCCCTCCCAAACAGCCCCTCCGGAAAACCTCCCACCGTCCCCTTTGGGACCAGGGAGTGGTTCCTTCCAAAAGCAGGTGCGAGCCTCCTGTCGGAGCTGGCGTTCCTGGGGGAAGAGCTGCAGCAGAGCGAGGCATTTGCACTAAGTGATCACATTTATTTGAATATTTTATGTGTGTGTGTGTGTCTGTGTGTGTATCTAAAATCGGTTACAGAATAAATACCTGTGCCTTATAGCAGGAAGTCCACTTTTTTTTTTATACAAAGTGCTTGTTACAGGAAGTTGCATCAGCGATACACAGGACGGGGGTGCCTTTCAGCAACGCTTCCCCTCCTGAAAACTAGAACAGATTTTTTTTTTATTTATTTATTCGTGGTTTTTTTTAAAGTTTCTTTTCCCTTTTTTTTTGTGCATTAAATTTCCTGCCATTGTGTATTTACAAATCTCTGAAAGAAGGAAAAAAAAATGCCAATATGCATGATAAGTGGCCTCATAACACAAAAAAACCCAGCCTTTAAAAAAAAAAGGTAACAAACCCAAAATCTACAAGTATCGTTTCATACTGAATCAATGATAGACTTTTTTTCTTTCTTTTCTTTTTAAAAAGGGAAAGAAAGGGGTGGGGAAAAGGGAAAAACTGAATCAAACCAGAGAAAATGAACTTGGAGAAATGGAAAGAGAGAAGGTGCCATTGTCCCTTCTGAAGTTTTCCAAAGGCAGAGAGGAGTGAGGAAGAGAGCGACGCACAGACCCAGACGTCCGACTGAAATCCCCATCAATTTCTTCTCAGTAATTTCTCCCTCGTGTTTTCCCAGCGAGGGGCAAGAAGGACTTTCCAAAATTAAATTAAAAAAAGAATTAAAATGAAAAAACCTTATTATTTAATTTTAAAAGGATTAAAAAAAAAAAAAAGAAAAGAGAGATACGATAAAACAACCCTCCCCAAAATCCTGGAGGGGTGTGAGGCAGGGAAAAAATTGGGTTTGATTTAAAAGGGGTTAAAAAAAAAAAGAAAAGCCAAACCAAACCAGACTTTTCTGTCTGAACACGTCATCGAGCGGGACTCTCCAGAGAGTGTGACGGTTAACTGGTGACGTAGTGTTTCGCCGATGGCTGGCCGTAGACCCTATAGAAATCCTGCCGCCCGTGCTGCTGGGATGCGTCAATCCATTCCCTCACGGCAAGTCCCGGGAGCGACTGGGGGACGGCGGGGGCGGGTGGCAGTGGGTGGGAGTACTCCTGCGACGAGACTGTCCAGGGGAAGTGCCCCGACCGCGGGTAGGGCTGGTGCCCGCTGTGGTTGGACACAGAGGAACAGTAACAGTTATCCACGGAGCAGACGAGGATTTTGCGCCCGCCATACTGGGAGAGCACGGACTGCTGAGATGACGTGGTGTTGGGGTAGTGAGATGGGTTGAAGACGGAGCCCGAGTGCACCGGCTGCGGGCCGCTAGGAAGTCCAACTATGTGCTGCGTGGAGCTACAAGGCACCATGGCTTGTGCGGACTGCCCCTCGCCAGCTGAAGCGCCCTGGCTCATGTACTGGCTCGCCACAGTCCCGGACGATGGCTCGAGGAAGCTGCCCTCGGGGAAGGCGGTGGAGTGCTTGCGCTTCTCCGCGCCGGAGTTGCTGACGGTGCAGGGGTACATGGGGATACTCTGCAGGAAGGGGACAGGGGTGCTCAGAGGACCTGCGGAGGGGAACGGGAGAGGGAAACTGTATCAATCACAGCATGGAACAGCTAAAGGGTGCTCTGGACATTTATCCAAACCTGCAGTGAAGCCCCAAGACCTGCACTCCAGCCCCATATGAGCAGAGAGTCCCCCACCCCACCAGTGGCAAACCGGGCATGCAACCACGCACAGGGGTTTGCAGGTTCAGTGCTGGACCCTTGCCAGCAGGCTTGGGGTGGCCTCAGGCACTGCTCTGCAAACAGCTCATCACCATAGTCCCTAATAGGACCAGGGCGGGACAATCTGGGGGACAAACCCAAATCCCCCAAGGAGAGAGAACTGGGAAGCCTCTGCAGGACATGATCTGCTCTCAGGTATGGGCTGGGGGCTGTGGGACCATGCTGGGCCCTGGTTCCTGCCCACATCCTAACCCCTACTTTTCCACTGACTTTTCCTGCTGATGGCCAGTCCCTCAAGAAGCCCTATATTTCAGGGTTTCACGTAACTCTAAAACACAGCCATTTCACAGTGCCCTCGGGAGAGTCAGGAACTTGCTTCATGACTCCCTATTCCCCTGCTGACTGCAGAGGGGCCCCCCCCAGGGGTCCCTGCACCCTGACAGCTCTCCCCACCCTTTTGTACTGGGATCTGCAGGACACCCAGCTATGGATACAGGAGGTAGTGAGGTCCCATGCCCACGCACCCCACAGCCCTCAGGTTTCACCCACCTTCCAGCAACTTCCTCAGCTGCTTCTCCTTCTTGGCGATCTCGTTCAGGAAGAGCTTGGAGTTGAGGTGGCCGATTTTGGGTGGGGGCAGGCTGCCACCTGTACAGTTCTGGGTCCTGTTGGGGACAATGAACAGAGAGGAGAGGCATGAGGGACAAGGCAGACTTAGAAGAGGGTCAGAAGCTCCTTCTCCTACACCCTCCCAGGGCCAGACTCCCTCCCTAGGGTGGAGGGCAGAAGGGAGCTGTCTCTGGCATGCAGGACCTTCCCTGTCCAGCTTTGCTGTGAACATCCCAAGCCAGGGCACATCTGCAGCCCATGTCCCCCCTGCACGGCCATCCCAGATTGCCTATGCTCTGCTGGTGCTGGCTCTGAACCCCCTGCCCTGTCTCTGGCCCTGTGGAGCTGGACTGAATCCTGCACCCCAATCTGGCTGGGGTCCAGGGTCCTAGCTTTGCTCTTCCACAAGCACACTGCTACATTTCTCCTAGTCCAAGGGAAGGACCTGATTTAATGGCTGCATGAGGGGATGTTTTCATCCTCCCAGACAGAGAGGGAAGCTGAGGCATGGCACGTCTCTCCCAGGCCCTGAAGCATCCCTGCCCTTGTCCTCCTCTGGACATTGTGCTGTTGTGCCCCTGTGAACATGAATGTGCCCTTTCCCCACAAACATGCTTACCTGTCCATTAAGATTTTCACAGACTTGGTGTTCTAGGAGTAGAAGGAGAAGCTCTGGTCAGTAGGGCCATTCCCTGCCACAGCAGCCATATCCCCTTTCAGTGTCAGCTTCTGTGGCCCCCCAGGAAGGGACAGGCTGCCCAGGGGTGCCGAGCCCCCTCCCCCCCAGCACGGGCTGCCCTAGCCCCATCTCCAGGCTGCAGCACCTCCTCATTTGAGGCTGGCACCAAGCCTACCCCATTGCTCCTTGCCTTCTCCCACTGCTGAGCCCTGTGGAGGCATCAGCCAGCCCTGCCAGTGTCCCTAGCCTGCTCCCTGCCATGCCCTACACCTCCCCAGTGCTCCCCACACAACCAGCCCTCCCCACAGTCCCTGTCCCACCCCCACCACGGGCAGCTTGTCTTACCTTCATGAAGTTGATGTCCTCAGTTTTGTCAAACATGACCTGAACAGAGCTGAGGAGCTTCTTCGCCTCCTGCATACGCTCGTTGAGGTGCAGGACTTGGGCTGCATTCTCGTTGCAGAACTTGGCCTGGGCCTTGTCCAGGATCTCCATGGTCTTCCGCAAGTCCTCGTCCAAGATCTGGTGCATCTTCTCGTACTGCAGGCGAACCTCGTCCTTCAGCTGGCTCACCTTCTCCTGGGGAGAGGAGCAGGGTCAGGTCCTCTGAGCCCTTCAACCTCTCCCATGATGTCCCAGGACACCTGGGTCCTTTCTCCAGCAGGGAAAGGTGCAACCTGAAAGCTGTACCCCAGCTCTGCTCTCCTGCATCACCCACACAGATCCAACCCTGCCATCAGCTGCCACATGGGACTCCTATGTGCCAGATCCAACAGGGACACTGCAGAGGTTTGATTGGCCCAAGAGATCCCTGGACCTACTTTCTGGGGTCTACCTGTGAATCGCCTCCAGAGACCTCATGTCAAGCAACAACTTGCTGCACCACCAGTCCAGGTGTGCTCCCCTGCAAAACCCCACCTATCCCCATCTTCATCCCCAGCCCCACCCCAGGCTGGAGACTTCATACTCCAGAGACCTTCCCTTCATGTTCTGGGAGGCTGAGGGGCTTTAAGGACCATGACCTGGTCTTGTTTTCCCTGTATCCCAGCAAAACTCTTGCTTGCATCTCTTCCATCTTGTGGGTATTTCAGTGGTTTATTCAGGGATCTCCCACTCCAGACTCTCCCTTTCCACTCGGGATGAAGCAGGCAGGCTGGTGAACTCTGCACTGAGCTGAGGGCAGGGTGGGCCATCTGATACTCAAGGACAGTCTTGTTCCTCACCTCCCAACTCACCCCACAATCCATGAGGCTGTAGGGCAGCTCCAAACACACTTTGTCCCCAAAAAGGATGACTGCCAAGACTAGAATTGAGGCAGCAGGTCTCTTCAGCTATTCCTCCCCTGCATGTCTGCCTTCCTCCCTGCCCACCTGGCCCCTATGTCCCAGAAGCTTGTCTCCATGGTGCCGTGGGGTGACAGTCCCCAGGACTGGCCACAGCAGGGTGAAGGACCAGTTACCTCGACCAGCCGCTTGTCCGATTCCAGCTTGTAGAGCTGCTCTTCAATGTCCTGCTCCCGCTCCTCCAGGCGGTCCTGCTGTTTCATCAGCATCTTCTGCAGAGGTGGGAGAGAGCAGCATTGTCAGAGCCCAGTGGCCACACACAGCTGGTGAGCATTGGTGCTGCCCACACCAGCTCTGCCCATGCAGTTTGGGAGGGACAGTGCTTTTTCCCAGCAGGATGTCACTGCTGAAAGCCCATGCATAGCTGGTGGAGCTGAAAACCACGCAGAGGGCTGTGTGTGCCGGGCAGCATTATCTGCTGGGGACCTTGGTCTGGGTTCCCTGGATGGGGGCAGCCCCTCAGGTAACTTTCTGCAGCCCAGTCAGTGGGGTTGGGTCAGAGCCAAGCCCTGGGGACCCTGGTGGGGACATGGAGAGGCTCATCTTCCACTAAGGCAGCACCATTTCAAGGCCCATCACCCATCGCCAGCAGGCTCCTGTTAGACATCACCACGTCCCTCACGCCTCTGTACACCACGCCAAATCCTTTCTCCCTTCCCCGCCTCCGTGACAAGCCCCAGAGCCAGCGTCAGCGTAATCGAGAGGGACAGAGTGAGGAGGAGCAGGGCCTCCCCCCGCCACACTGCCAGCCCCTGGCCCCACTCCTCAGGGCTGGGCCTGGGCCATCAGCCCAATAACTGGGACAAGACCTTATCCCCAGCTACCAGCGTGAGTGCCTCGCTCCTGTGCACTTACCCTGCCAGGATGAAACCCACCACCCATGAGAGAAGGGCTCCATCCCCGCGAGCAGGAGCAGGGATTCCCAAAACATCTTCAAAATCAACTCCAAATATTCCTCCTCCATGGTTATTGGGGGGAAAAGCCAGGACACCAATGGGTCGAGGAGAAGGGCTTTGCCTGGCACAGAGATGCGGCATTAGAGACTCAATGATGGGGGTGAGATGGGAAGAAACCAGCAGTGAGAATGAATTTCGAGGGGATTATTGCTATTATAAACTGCCACTCGGGAATTTATAATCAAGTAATTAATTCCTGGACGAGGCAGGAGGGGGAGGGTGGCAGAGGCGCTGCCGGGATTAATTGCATTGCAGGGAAAGGCTGTCACCTCCGACTCAATTCAGGAGCAGGAATGTGAAGCCTCCTCCCTCCTGTTGTTTTTCTTAAGGTCTCGGGCACCTCCAGCCTCACTGTCACTGGGCTCGTACCACTAATAATAACGAGGAGCTAAAAAAACCTGGCTTCCCATTCGCAGACGCACTCCATGTGCATGCCCGGGGCCCACACGTGTGCACCCACCCAGGCACACGCAGGCAGACACACAGACAGCACTTCCAGTTGAAACAGGGGCTGAGGGGCAGGCACAGTGATTCAGACACCCCCAGCTATGGGGGGACGTGTGTACAGAAACACAGGGACCTGCAGCATTCAAGGGCATCGTTGCTGCTGTTGCTGGTTTTAAGACCCAGTGAAGAGGTGGGAGCATCCACATGGAGAAAGATTTGATGCATATATTAAAAATCTCCTTTTTTCATTGTAAAAGGGTTGTTATTTGTGCTGCGGTAGCATCAGGAGTCTGTGGCCCACTCCCAAGTTAAACATGATGGGAAATGAGCTCTGGAGAGCGAGTGAAACACCACTTGCTTGGAGAGAGAAGGGTGCAAGCAGGAATCATGTCCCAGGTCCTGTGCTGGTAGCTGGCCCTGGGTGTGGGGCTGTGTGCTTACACCCATACCATGATGAACTCAGCTGTCCTAACTAGGACAGGCTGCTGGGGATTTTTCTGGGGGCTCAGACAGGGTTTTGGGTCCAGCACCAGGCAGAGCCATGGGGTGGGTGGGCAGTAGCCCAATATAGCCAAGTGAGAAGTGGCGGAAGGCAAGCCCACTCCAGGAAAGAGCCGCCTTCCCACATCCCTGCTTGCAGGAGGCCAACTGAGCATGGGAGCTGAGGCAGGTTGTGCTGAGCTGCTCATTCTCCATGCCGGAGAGCCAAAGGACATAGCGAGCTTTGCATCTTCCCTGTGCCTCCCTCCCTGCTGCAGAGATTCACCATCTCCATCACAAGCAGCCAGATGCATCCCGCACCAGCCCACCAGGAGGACAGCTGAGTCCAGCAGGGTCCCCAGGAGCAGCCCAATCCTCTGCCTGACTTCCCTGTCTGACAGCTGGGACAGGGGTGTGGAAAAACATAGGACAGGATCCAAGGCTTATAGCTCGCTGGGCACAGAGGCCAAATCCCTGTCCCACTCTGACGTACGCATCAGGTATCTGACATGGAGGCAGCAGTCTGAGGCAGCCCCTGCCTTTCTCCCTGGTGCTGCTGGGATGCTTTCATGGGAGAAAGAAGGCTTTCCCATCACTTCCAGATGCCAGGCAGTCAGAGGTCATCCTGCCAGCCCCACTGGTGTGAGAGACCCCTGAGAGAGGGACCAAACAGCCCCAGGCATGCACGTACCATCACCCTGCAGCTGCCATGGCAGAGCTGCCAACCTTTGTGTTTTGTAACAAACCTTAAACTGCTCCACTCCTGGAATCATACAGTTATGTGAATTCACAAATATACACACAAACATATATATAAATAAGTTTCTACATATATAACTTAATAGCCCCTCACAGCTGCAAAAATTGACCAAAAATTCAAACTAAAGCCACAGAAATCAGAGAGAATAGAGGACATGCAGTGGTTTCTTTAAATCTCACATTTGAGTCACTCTCTTGATTTTAGGGTGATTTAAAAACTGTGCATGCCTGAGACTGCACTGGGATGGGAGGGCTTTTCACCCATGGCAACAAAACCTTAACAAGACACATGGGTATGAACTACCCCTTCCAGCAGCGAGGGGCGAAATCTCATTGTCTATGCAGCACAGGCCAAATTCCTTAGGTATTTTGAAAAGGAAAATATATCCCTTCCCCTTCCATCCCCTCCCAAATCTGGTATTTCTGAAGTCATGAACTCCTCCTTCTCCTCCTCCTCCTTCAGGATCAGAATTTCTCGGGGTAATTTCTCATATTTCACGCATGACCTTGATGCCAGGAGAACCGCAGTTCCCTCATACAGGCGCCCTTTCCTGGCTCTGAGCAACTCTGATCCCAGTTTATCTTTTCTGAGACAAGTCGCCAGTTTCCAAAACAGACACTAAAAATGCTCTGTATTCCAACACCAGCTGAGAGTGAACCCATCTCATTAATTAATGAGTTAACCAGTGGCTGGGGTAAGTGGCTGGTCCACCATGACCCCACTGGCCCCAGTGAGATGGGGCTAGTTGATGGACACTAGCTTATTCTGAGATGGACGTAATCTGTCCTCTCTCTATGGAAAAAAATAAAGTCGAGGTACAAACGTGCTGAGCCCATACAAGGAGTCATGACACACACTGTGGGCATTAACCCCTTGTGGGAGCAGAACCACCGGAGGTGGAAGGAGAAACGAGAGGAGGCTGTCCTTGGCTTGTCCATCGGGAGCCCCACCATCAGCAGAGCAGGGATTCCTGGGGAGCCATCGTGGCACGTTGGATGGGTTTGGGATACCAAGGTCATGCACTGGGAGGGAAATGCTACTTGGAGGGGCATCTCTGCAGGAAGCAAAGAAAGCAAGTGCTGCAACATCTCACTGTGGGGAAGATGCACATAGCTGGTCCCCGTGGGATTGTGTTGGGGGAAGGCTTGCTGACCACTGCTATCTGCCCACGGATTGCTGGGAGGAAACTACCACCAGGGAAACACCACCGTTGCTCTGTGCACCTTATTGCACCTCCCAGTCAGTCCCCCTGAATCTGCACTGGCCCCAACTCTCAGTGGCAGCTCCAGCATGGGACACATCCACCCCCCAAGCAGGGGATGGGGGATGTCTGCTGGGGGACAGGCAGTGAAGAACTACTGCACCATCAAATTCCTGCAGCCACAAGATAGCAAGATGGTAGTACAGAGTTTAACAGCTCTGATGATACAGGGTATCTAGGTTCCTTATCTGAGAATCACTGCACGGCTTCAGCACGGCAACATGAGATGTGTTACATACAGGGTCCAGACCAGCCAGTTGGGCAACACCCTACAGCAAAGAGGGGTACTGGGGAGTGGGAAGGGGCTCACACCCACCCAAGACCTCCCAGGCAGAGAGAAATCTGTGGGCAAGATGTCTCCCTGGCTTGTCTTACACTGGTCTCACCAGTGTCCTCTCCCAAAGGGCAGAGCTAATCCTGTGGTCACTGCTGAGCCCACCGTAACAGCAGATTGCGCCCTTGCCCCGCCTGAGGCCCAGCACTCCCCTCATCCCCGCTTCACAGCCCCCAGCAGCCCACGGCCCTGAGGCAGCAAAATCCCATGACATGCCTCAACGTTTCACCTTCTCCGAGGCTGGTCAAGGCCCTTGTGACCCTCTTAAGGAGAGCCGGCAGGAGAGAGCCTGTGGCACCACTTCCCTGGGGTGCTTGAGTGCTCACCAGCCCGTGCCCAACTCCCAGGAGGATCAGGAAGGAGCCTGGCAGCTTCACCTGACATAAAGCAGTGCCCCATGACCCGCTGAGCTGCTATGGTTTTAGACAAGAGCTGAAGCAGTGAAAAGCCTGACTGTGTTCGTAGGGTAAATAAAGCCCACGCAGCTTCTCTGATGTCTAATAAGTGCTGTGCATCCTTCAGGGCCATTCACCTTGCAAGAGCAACCAAGTCCCCGCACACTGACCTGTGGGATGCTTGCAGGATGCTAATTCCCAATCAGCTGTGCTGAAACTGTCTGTGGGTTTGGAGGGTGCTATAGCAGGGCAGGTGGACAAACCATAGGAGTGCACAGCCCTTGTGCCTGTAGGAAATTGGGAGGAGGAGAGAGCCAGACTGCCCCACAGAGCGCCTTTAACCACAGCTGGACGGCTGGCCTAGGACAGGCGCACTCACTTCCCTGCCTCTCTCCTTCCTCCTCCTCTGCGCCCAGGCCTTCCCCTCGCCGCCAAATCCCAGCCACGGAGTGAATAAGGACATTGTTTGCAGTCACCGGAAAGCCAGAACGGAGGGAGCAGCTTGAAGGACAAGGGGGAGAAAGGGTGAGGAGGAGGAGGAGGAAGGTGGAACCAGAGCAAGGAAGCCGCAAAGGGCAGATGCCTGTTGCGGGAATGGCTCCAGACACCTGCAGCTCAGCCCAGGGACCGGGATCAAGGGCTCCCATTGAGACACACGTCCCGGCACGTTGCTGGAGACGGGCCTGAAGTCACAGTGACTGAATTTTAATGCACCAAAAGCCCTGGACCAAGGAGGCGAACGCAACCTTTCGCCTCCCCGCGCCTCCCACACACAGACTTCCCTCTTCCCAGCCCCGCTCTGCTGTCAGCTGGACAGTTTTCTGAGAAAAACCCATGCAGTGAGCTATTTTCATCCCTCCTGAAAGCATCCCCCCACCTGCTAACACACCAGCACCTTGACACTGTGAACATCTGGGGCACAGCACTCTAGTGTGCCCCAAAAACAGGATGTCAGACCACGAGGTCACACACTGCCACAACTCAAGGGGACCAGTCCCAGCAGCCTAAACCCCCTGGAGCATCCCTCCCACCCTATCACAGTCTCCTGCTGACCAGACCCAGGCAAAACCAGCTCTTTCAAACTCCTCACAGCCCTCACGGCACTCGCAGGAGACTTGATCCCCTTACAGGGACAGGAAGGAAATGCTTTCACGTTGGGGTTTCATCTTGCACACATTTACAGTAAGCACCAGGCAGGAGGGGAGGTCCCCAGCCAGAGCAGGAGGCCTTGCCTTCCCTGGACAACCTGGAGTACACACACATTGCTCCAGGCTTTGGCTTTTCTCATGGTGCTCCCTGTGCAGAGACCAGGCTGGTTTATCCTCAGCAGGTGAAGGAAGAAGGGAGGGGAACAGCGTCCAAGATATTAATAGCTGCCCTTGCTAGGAAGTGATGGGAGCAGCAGCCATGCAGTGCACAGGCATCAAGAGACCCCCTTCTAGCATCAAGGGACCCCCTGAGCACCGAGAGAGCTGGGGGTGGAGAAAGGCTAGAGGACAAATATTCAGTGCCAGCTTGGAGGAACAGGATGCACGGTGCCTCCAGCCTGTCCCCATCACCCTGTGAGGTGCTTGAAGTCACCAAGCCTCCCCCAGGACACTGGGAAGGAGAAACCATGAGGCTAAGACCCATGTCCCATCTTCAGTGGCTACCCCACAGGCAAAGTCTCATGTTCCACCTCCAAGTGCCCACTCCAGCACAGGGAGTCCCTGTAGCAGCTGGATGCTCCCGTGGAACCATGACTCATGGCTGCTTGGTAGGATTCAGGTTGGTCCTGGTTCCTAGGGCAGCCCGGGATGGTGGGCATGGCAGACCACGCTTCTCTGCATGTCCCTGTACCAGAGCAGATCCTGGACTGCCATTGGGCTGTGCCAGTGCCTGCAGCCCGGGACAACTTTTCCCCTTGTTTACACCCAGCAGAAAGGAAGAACTCATTAGTAAGGGGAAAATAAAAAGAATTGTGTTGCATGGGGCCAGCAGCAGGATTTCTGGAGGCCAGGAAATGGGGACCTATTCTCAGTCAGAAAATGACCTTCAGAAGGACCTTGAGGATGTTAATTCACCTCCCTGGGCCTCTGTGTGTCCCCCTGCTCCTCGCTGCCACAAGGGTTACTTGAGGCTGTGCCTCTCACACAAATAGGGGAACAAGGCTGGGGCTCTACCCACAGTTTTTGGACCCCAACTACAACCCATGGACTGGCTGCCACTGCTGTCAGTGTCCTCTGAGTAGGGACAAGGATCTGCTTCAAGGAAAAAAAGGGGATAAGGGAGATTAAGGAGCAGAGAGACAAGGCAGTGGCTGGAGACGCATCACCTCTCTACCAGCAGCCCTGCAAGTCCTGGAGGCAGGAGCCTTCCTGATATGGGGTGCCCAGTATGGATGATGCGTCCCCCAAAACAGAGGCTCCCTGAACCCACTTTTGCAGCATGTTGGTGGGCAGGAGTGAGGCCATGCTGATCATGGGCCAGCTATTGACAAGCTGCTCACATGCAAGAGGCAGTGAAAGAGGGGCAAACCACCTCTGACAGACCTGGGGCTCAAGACTTGCTCATAGTGTGTGCAGGACAGGAAGAAAAGAGCTGGAAATGCACGGGGAAGATAAATACCAGGGCAAGAAGCTGGTTTGCATGCTGAGCATGCAGCCAGGCCAGTCACAACTGATGCTGCTGGCTCCACAGGACAAAGATGAGCCTTGGTGACAGAATCATAGAATCATCAAGGTTGGAAAAGACTTCCAAGGTCATCAAGTCCAAACTTTGACCAAACACTACCACGTCAATTAAACCATAGCACTCTAAGTGCCACATCCAGCTGTTTCTTGGACACTTCCAGGGACGGTGACTCCACCACCTTCCTGGGCAACCCATTCCAATGCTTGCCAACCCTTTCAGTGAAGAAATTCTTCCTGATGTCCAACCTGAACCTCCCCTGGTGCAGCCCAAGGCTGTATGCTCTTGTTCTGTCACCACCTTGCTACAACCTCCTTTCAGGTATTTGTAGAGAGTGATAAGGTCTCCCCTAAGCCTCCTTTCCTCCAGGCTAAACAGCCCCAACTCCCTCAGCCGCTTCTCATAAGACTTACTCTCCGGACCCTTCACCAGCTCCGCTGCCCTTCTCTGGACTCTCTTCAGCACCTCAATGTCCTTCCTGATTTGAAGGGCCCAGAACTGGACACAGCACTCGAGATGTGGCCTCACCAGTGCCAGAGGGACGATCACTTTTCTAGTCCTGCTGGCCACATTACTGCTGATACAAGCTCAGATGCCATTGGTCTCCTTGCCCACCTGGGCACACACTGGCTCATATTCAGCCAGTGTCAAACAGCACCCCCAGGTCCTTTTCTGCTGGGCCACTTTCCAGCCACTTTTCTCCCAGCCTGTGGTGCTGCAGGGGGTTGCTGTGACCCAAGTGCAGGACCTGGCACTTCACCTTATTGAACCTCATACCATTGGCCTCGGCCCATCAATCCCGCCTGTCCCCACCCCTCTGCAGAGCCTTCCTACCCTCCAGCAGATCAACACTCCCACCAAGTTAGTGTTGTCTGTGAACTTACTGAGGATGCACTCAATCCCCCCATCCAGATCATCAGTAAAGATATTAAACAGGACTCGCCCCAAAACTGAGCCTTGGGGAATCCTGCTAGTGACCGGGCCTTTGGCCAACCTCCTGCCCCGTATCTTCCAGGAGAGACGGCATCCGACCAGGGAAAATACTCCCACGCTGTCCCAACAGCAGAGGGACAGCAGATGCTTTTGGGTGGTGCAGGAGCATGATGGAGAGACCAGCTCTGAGAGCTAGTGGGGCTGTGGCTGCAGGCGCGACCAGGCCCTCGGGGCAGCAAAGAACTCAAGAAATCTCTTTTCTTTCTGCTGGGAAGGGAGGGAGAGGAGATCCCCACCCAGGCCTGGGTGCGGACACTGGCCAGCAGCCCACCCCAGCCAGCTTTTGGCAGGGAGGACAGTCCAGGCCACCTTCGCCTGGGAGCAAGGAAAGCCAGGAAGAAGCACAGAGTTCAGCTCCGTGTTTATGAAGGACAAGGTCCACATTTTCTTTGCCATAAGGGGTGTGAGGGAGGAGCTCTTTTCCTCACCCCTTTCAGTTTTAGGGGGAAAATGTCCTGGTTTGGGGCTGCTTATAAATCAGTGTCAAAATTCGCCCTGCTGCTGAGCCATCACCAGCATGAGGCTCCGGCTGCAGGCCTTGGCACAAGCCTGCCCTGCCCAGCACCAAATGCCCTTTGAGTAACCGGCTCTGGAGCATCCACATCAGGGCATTGCTGGGAAAGCACAGGGGTTTGTGACATCCAGGAAGTTTCAGACATCCAAGCCCGAGCACCTTGAGCAACCATTTCCAGCCACTTGGGACCTCAGACTGGCACCAACACCTAGAGCACATCTGGTCTAGATGACTAGTGTCCCCTTATGCTTCCTCCCCACCATGCCAGAAAATAAAATCTGGTCCCTGAAGCTACACTGACTGGGATTCATCAGATTTCACAATTTTTCAGAGCCTAAAAGATTGTGTAAAAAAGTCCTGCCCTTTCCACCTGTGCCTGTGGTTTCTCAAATGCTTCAATCGATTGATATGGACGTTATGGGGGCCCTAACCTCCTCTTCTCCCTCTACTGTCTGTTTTCATATAGCTGCCCCTTCCTAACCATGGATCCAGATGAAAAATTACTCCAGGAAAAAAAAAAAAGCAGTCTCTTTTTGGTGGGATCATCTCCCCCAACTCACTCTCAGAAGCACTCTGCCAGCTCCAGTGGTGGCAGTCTGGGCAGCAAAGGGAGGTTGTTCAGTGCTGAAACTCAGTCAAATCACAAAATCCTGCTCCTCACGCAAGCCCTATTGCTCTGACATATCATCAGTGAGTTGCTCCTCCCATAACCCCCACGAAAAATCAACAGGCTTTGGCAGCACCCCGAATCCAGCCTCAATCTGCTGTTGTCCCAGTCTTGTCTAGCTCTGTTACATTCCAAGATCTTCCCGACGTGCTGAAATCTCAGAGTCTCAGCCAGTTGTCCCCAGATTGTGGCTGGGGGAATGGCTTGCCTTCCAAAGCAGCCATCCTGCAAAGACCCGCTCCCATCACTTGGCAGCAAACCTACCCCCATCTGCAGCCCCTGCAAAATTGAGAAACCCTCACTCTCCCTTCCAAATAAACATCTTGGATTCAAGATCCAGCTGGCCTGTGTGATCTCAGAGCCTTCTCCCTGCAGGGGTGAAACACAGCCAGCCTCTTCCACCCTTCCTCCCATTGCAGGCTGAGCAGCCGCTCCCTTTGCCCAAAGACCTCTGCTCCATACCCACGACAGCTGAGTCCTGCCATGGGGAGCCCTGAACTCTGAACAACAGCCCCTTAGGCTTCCTACTCCCCTGATTTCTAGTTTCTGCTCTGGAGGGAGCCTGGCCTGGGGATATGAAAGCACAAACAGGTTTTTTGGGGGAACTCAGATACCACTGAGGAGCAGAGCAGCAGCAGCAATACCCACATGCACCCACGTCCCAGCCATGAGACCATGGGCATGTGCCCCATCAGCATCTCATTTGGGGACCTAGAGATGAGGGGTCCAGCTGCACAGGCAGCTGCAAGACTCAGGAAGCACCTTCCTTTGATTTAAAGGCCATGATTTTATTTTTTTTTTCCTCCCAACTGATCTAGTTAAACTTCCAACCGCTCAAGGCTATTTTAATTTGTACTGGTAAGTTAAATCAACACAAACAAGGGCAGAACAGGTTTATATGCACCTCTATTACTGGCTTGCACCAACTAGAGTGCAGCTACATTTCTCCAGGCACCTTTTTTTTCTCTCTAATAAAGATAAGGGGGGATGTTTTTTGTGCACCTTCAACTGACAAATGGAGCCTGAAAGTGAGTTGGGAGTCAAAGCCTTGAGGAAAGTCAAGGTGACTTATGCGCCAATAGGCTGGATTCAAAGAGCTTTGCAAAAATGCAGATCAACTAACAAGATTTATAAAACCCGTTAGGGGTTTAGAGGTCGCTTAATTCTCAGAGGTGCCAAGGAAAGTGCCTGACTCGCAGAAGGATGGATGGGGTTTACAGAGGTGGCTATCTCAACCTTTCAGTTGCTTCAAGAAAAGGGGACTCAATTTCTCTTGGAAACGAGGTTTTGACATGCCAAAGTGTTTACTCTGAGCCTTGGCTCCTCCATCACCTACTTGAAAGAAAAAGAAACTAAGTCCTGTTGCTGCAGACAACTGTTACAAACATCTACTGAAAGCAACAGCAGAATCTGCTGCTTCAGCTCACCAGCGCCAGACACCACCCAGAGGAGTATGAGACTCAACCGCATTCGGCACACAAGTTAGAAAAAATAGAAGGGGGGAAAAGACTTTGCACTTCTACAGCTCCCCTGTGCCTGGTGTTTGCAGGCTGGAAGCAGCCTGTCAGCACCTGTGGGCAGCCAAGGCAACGTACAGCCAGTCCATCCACCTCACTGACCACGACCACGATCTGCTGGACGCCGAGGACCCTCTGCTGCCTCCCTGCTGCGTTTTCTCCCTCCCCCATTTTTTTTGTGAGGCGGCTGTTGAGAACCTGAAAGCCCGGATTATAATCTTTATGAATCCCATAGTTAGATCGTGCTGAACAGCAGCCCAGCAATACCAGATGTTCAAACAAAGCTGCCAACCGACAGCTGTCTGCAGCTTGCAGCGTGTTTTTACTTTAAAATGCAAAATGATACCAATCTATATTAAAAGAAAGACGTTCTGAGCCTTGCGATAGCAGCTGAAGCCGTGGATATTGCTCTTTCACGCAGGGTGTGGCGGCAGAAGGAAATATCTCAAAAACTACTGCTTAAGCCACCCTCCCAGCCCCCCCAAATCCTGGCCCCTTTCCTAATGGGAAGGAGACTCACGTTACTGCCTGAGTGCCGTGAATGTACCAGTGCGTGTCCAAACAAGCCAGCAAAAAGAAAAATGCAGCATGAACAAATACCATCTAATGAAGGATGCCAGAACGAATCTGGGCGCTGCCTGCACCTGGCTCTCAACAGCGTGCAGAGGACAAAATGACACATGGGGGGACAGAGGGAACTGGGGCGGAGGGTGCAGCCCCTCCTGCACCAGTGACCAAACTGAGACAGCAAAGGTCCCTTCTGGCAGCAAAGCATCACCAGTAGAAGCTAGGGATGGAGTGGCATCTTCCACTGCTTCAGCCCATCTACCCAGCATCCCACCTTGGGTTGTCCCACATCCCTCTAAGCTTGTGTAGCACTGACCCCAGTGGGGAAACTCTTCCTCTGAGACTTGGCATGCAGCAGGTTTTGAATATGAGGTTTTGAACTTGCACTGCTTTGTACCTTTTTCTGTTAGGCCGGCTGGGACCAGGCACAAAGCCATACACCCTGCAACCCTTTCCACATCAGCTGCTGGGGAAGGCAAGAACCAGAGCCCAAACTTGCTCTCCATTATTCTTCCCTCTGGAAATGCAAGCCATGCACAACCACTGCATTTTGGGGATGGCAAGTCCCGAACACACTAGGCACGGCAGAGTACTCCTGGATTGCAGGAATTGTTTGAAGAGGGCTCTGACTTACTCAAACGTGACGTCCCAAATTCCCCACCAGCCGCGATCACAGGAAATCTTTGGGACCGGTCCCAAGGCTGCCTCATTGTGCTCTGAGCAGCAACAGCATGAATGAATCATGCTCCTCAAAGTGTCGCTCAGCTCCCAGCAACATACTCGGGACCAAAATATTTACATTGCAAATGAGTAAGAACAGGACCAGATCCCCTCCCCAGCACGGTGCCATAAAAAGGCCAACCTGGTCTTGAATCAAGCAAGTGGGTGGCAGGAGGATAGGAAAGCAGGAGGCAGAGATCAGCCGTGTGCCTCACAGCCTGGCTTTGCCCAGTGATGCTGAACCAGAACCCTTCTCCTTGACAGCAAAATTCCCGCAGCGGTGAGCACTGAGACTACAATCCCCATCATACCATGCTCACGCTGGAGCTCAGCAGCAGGGTGACATGTGAGGGAGCATGCTGGGATCTGTAGTTTCCAGTCAGCCAGCTGCAAAATGCCATCCTCCAGTAAACACATCTTGAATTAAAGCGATGCGAGGCCCCCAAGCTCCTGGCAAGGCGCCAGCCACGGCTTCTTGTTGGCAGGCGCTTGGCCAATTCCCATGTGTTGTATTAGCCCTTTCCAAGGAGCAGCCAAAAGCCCACACCCCGCAAACTTCCTTGCAGCCGAGCTGCAACCTGCCCTTGCTGAAGAGCCGTGTCTGCATGGACAGAGCCCTGGTGCAGCCCTGGGCCACAGGAGATGGCAACCCTGCTCCTGCCTTGGTGTTGGGCCCCTCCACTTCTGCTGCATGGCACTGAAACACTGACCCTGGAGCAAGACTCTGCAGCCAGCACAGGCCAAGCTTCAGCTATATAAGGTCCAACACTGTATCCCTCGAGGGGTTCAACAAAGATGCCACAAAAGCAATCAGAGTCATAGGCAGCAAGAAGCAACACACTGGAGTGGTGCTTTCAGACAGAGAACCACAAGCAAGGCAAAACCCCACCAAATCACCACATCGACAAGGCTGGGGACAACCCCCTCTCCACAGCACCCTGGACGGGCATGCAGCCTCTCCTGGAGTGCTGCTGCCCCATGCTCCAGCACAGCCAGACTGCACGTCAACCCCTGGGGAATGTGGCACCTTTCTCCTTGCCTGCTCACCCTCCCTGCTCCGGAGGAAATCGTGCGCCCGGCTGATGTCAGGAGGCATCACTTCACACAAAGGCCAGGCTTCCTGGCAGGGAAAGGGTGGGGGAGTGGGGAGGAAGGGGAAGAGGAGCCCGGGGCAAAGGCAAGCAGCATTTCCAGCTCCTTGTGTGTGCATGAGAGGCAGCATCAGGAGACAGCAAGGCCCCTTCTACTTTAATCACACTTGCACTCGGGAAAGAGAGGCAACATCCTATTTCTCAGTGCCCTTCACAGGAGCTACAGCATGGCCCTGCCCTGAAAAGCTGTGATGGAGCACCCTGTGCACCCCTTTAAGGATGCAGAGAAAAAATGGACTCAAGTCTACTTTAATTTGCTTCTGCAAATAAACCATTTACATCATCTTCACCTCAGCCAGGCTGCTGATGAATAAGGGAAGCTCTCTGCTCAGCACCCAACAGGAGAAAAGCCACTTCTATGATCCGATCTAACACCAGAACCCCCAAAATGGGCATGAGTGCACACTCCATCTATCTTCTGCTCATGGGTGGCTAAATACTTGTGGTTCCCACAAATTGATAAATACAGGTAAAAATAACATACTGAGAACAAAGTCAAGAGTGAGCTCCAGTCCTCATCCCCCAAACTCCTCTCCCCAGTGTGCTCCCCAAAGCCAAGCATCTTTGCAACACACAGCATTTCATGGTACCCACAGCATCAACATGACCTCCTACTTCAGCCTCTCCTCTCCTTCCTCCTCCACCTTCCAGGGTCCCAGCTCATCCCCAGGCAGCAAAAGCAGCTGGTGGCCAGCACCAGGCTGCACTGCTTTTGTCTCCACCTCAGCCACGCTCCCAAGGGCAGGAGCACTCTGGACCAGCTGCATGGGGACCAGTGAAGAGGGCTTGGCTGTAGGGGACCTGCAGAATCTGGTCAATGTTGACTGAAGAGGGCAATCACTGATATTGCAGGGGGCAGCCGGGGAAGGTAGGTTTGGGATATGGGCACCGCCAGGGAATAACTGTAAAGGAGCAAACCCTACCACTCTCCTTCAACATGCTGACTTCTGCTCCTAGGAGGAAGCCTGTCATTGGTTTTTAATCTTACCCGATTACGGGACAGCCTTTGACATTATTGATCTCAGGCCCCTGAAGTATCATTTATCTTCCAGGTTTGACTTGGCAATCGGAGCTCGACAGCTCAGACTCCAGTCAGCTCCATCCTCTCAGGGAGCCAGGGGAACTGCTCTGCTCAACTCCAGTCCTGCTGATGCAGGTGAGCCATATTCGAGGCTCATTTTCCACCCTCAAATGACGTGGCTTTCACCAGATGCCCTCTCCCTACCTGGCATTTCATCTTCTGACTCAAAAATCCGGCTCCTCAGGTCTCTGGCAGATCAGCAGTGCTTTCTCGAGCTTGGCAGTCCATGGTGTCTCCAGTGTGCACTGCTTCCCCCTTTCAGTTTCATTATCCTCTTTCAAAGAGGATGCAGGGAAAGCACAAGTGTTATGGGATGTGCTGAGAACTGCACAGAGACTGAGGGAGCAGTGCCAGCATGCAGGGTACAACCAGAGAAGCCATTTCTAGCTGTGACTGCACTGCCATTTTCTAGAGCAGAAGGACAAACAACAGCAGCTCCTCATTCCCTGGAGAGATTGCACCCAGAGGAACCCAGCAGCTAGTGCAGTTCTGTGGTGGCTTCCCCTTACCTGCTGGCCAGCAGAGCTGCCTTTGGGGCCAGCTCATGATTTCTGCTTGACCTTCAAAATGTTAATGCCTGCTCCCTCCACTAGGCACAAGAGATGGCCCCACAGGTTCCCTCTCCCATGGTTACCTCCATCTTCCACCCAAGCTGACAGACACTCCCAGCCTCTATTGTTTGGGAAGAACAAGAACAAGGTTTTCCTCAAATGTCTTTGTCAACAGTTACTGGGTGCAGTGTGTTGTGTTCCTGAAGGCTGCCTTTTCAGATGCCTTCTCTCTCTCTCTCTCTCTCTCTCTCTCTCTATCTCTCTCCTCCAAAAAGTCAGGCCTTGTGTTTTGGGAAAGAGGAACATTTCCCGAGGAAGGCTCCAGCAGGCAGTTTTTAACACATAGAGAAAGGTTTAGCTTTTGCTCATTGCCTTGTTATTGTTTATCAGATTGCTGAACACACTTTGTTAAATGGGGATTAGTACCATGTGTGTTCACAGATCATAGCAGAAGCCAGCCTGGGAGGAAGCGCCTGTAAGGGTGCAACTAGCAGGGTCCATGTTCTGCAAGGTATCACCATCAGCAAAAAGAGCTCCAGTCTCCAGGACTGCTGTCCCACACTTCCACAGACTTCCTGACTCCCTAGCAGGTCCCCCCACCTCTGCTTACCTCTACTTTAGGGTAATGCTCTGTCTTTCTGACTCAGATTTTAGACTGTTGCAGAGATTAAAATGACCTTTTTCTCCCCCGTTGTAAGTAGAATGCTACAAATTCCTTAACTGGAAAACAGTCCTTGGTTTTACCTCCTGGGCTCACACCCTCTGGAGATGCATTTGGCAAGGAGTGGTCTTCACATGAGGTGCTATTTCCAGTTCCCTGCCTGGATGTCCTGTTGTGCAGGATGCCAGCAAGCAGAGGCAGGAAAATAACTCCAAAATGTGCTCCCATTCCCTTGTAGGGGCCAGGTCCTGTGCCCACCCCCTACAACCAAACCACCTCTGACTGAAACAGGGCTCGCAGGCCTCAGCCACTCAGCCACAACAGTGCAGCTGTGGAAGGAGAGCTGCAGTAATTCCCTCCCAGATCTGGCCACCCCCATCACTAAGGGGCTAGCACAATACCAGAGGGAAGGGGGAGCGCAGCACCCCCCCCCCGCACTGTCCCCAAAGGGTCTGCAAGGGGGACAGAGACCTCGCAGCGCATTTATTCCGCTCCATCCATTTGAGAGGCACGCTTCAAGGGGCTTTTTGCCGTCAGAGGCGGGTGCACCAGGACAGGAAAAGAACAAAGGGAGGCACCGGCACCCCCAGCCCTTTGTCTGAGCGCAGAGGAGTTCACCTGCAGGGAAAACCTGCTCCCACCGCAGAGGCAGCAGCTCCACACAGATTCGGATGGGGAGAGGGATGCAGCCCCACCACCCCCGCTGCTAGAAGGAGGATAATGAGCAGAAGGATGCAATCACATTACCCTCTCTCTCCCCTTGCCACACGCACAAGCCCCGTTACAGCTCACACCAACCCCCCTGACTTTCCAACAACCGCAACCAGCAATAAAAACCATTGCCACAAAAATATCAACCCACCCCCCAAGTGTGATCGATCTGTGTCTGCGTGTGGCCAAGCACCAAACCCTGGAGCTTGGCTCCACCGACCAGGATTGACTGGGAGGGAAGGGGGTGGGAGACTAGTTTCCAGGGGATGGGGTTTTAAAGCCACACAATAACTGGCTCAAATGAGGGTTTAGATTAAGCTGTCGTATGGCAAGGGAAAACACTGCCTCCATTAGGACATGGGGGATTTTCTTTCCCTTTCTCCAAAGCTACAGCTCTAGGATGAAGCTTCCAGGTCACCCAGGCAGAGAGAGGAGAACTGGGTGATGCTGAGTAAATGGGGGATCCTGAACAGGGAAGGATGTGCGGAGGGAGGAAAGGGCAGATCAGCCCTCCCCAAACCCCAGATCATACAGTCGGCTGGTCTGACAATGTTTACTCATATTTCAGAGAGACACAGCCATCCGGAACGTCACTCCCTGCCAACTGCCTCATCTGGAGCCATCCGCAGCTCGGCTCTTCCCAGCCTGCTCCAGAGACAGCCCTCCCCCAAAGCATCCACACAGCAAGGAACTGAAAAAAGGACAGGTAGGGGGAAGAGAAGAAACAGATAAATTAAATAGATTTGTGTTTAATTTTTTTTTTTAACAGTTCTGGTACATTATCCCAGCAAACGGATGACTTCGAGTGCACGTTACATCGACAGCACTGCTGCAGAGTGGCAGGGCGCTGCTCTGAGCTGGGAACTTCTGCTCATGTTACCATCACAAGAGAATCACAAGACAGAAGAGGGACAACCATGATGCCCTGGTGCAAACGGGTTGAAGCTGTCCTTATCAGAAAGGATTTGGGACTGGGAGCCTCTTCCCTGAGTTCATCTGGGGGACATATGTAAAAACTTTTGCGTGCATCTACAGTCTCATGCCTGTAAATAACTGTCCCTCCCTCTGTATTTGGAACCAGGCATCTTTTCCTCCCATTCCCAAGCACGCTGGCTGTAGCTCTCCTGGGAAAAGAAGGAGTGGATGCCTCTATCAGTCCTTCTTCAGTGGAGGAAAGAGAAGGACATCCCTGATCCTGGACATTTCACATCTCCCCATTGGTCCCCCAGCATCTGCTCCACCTTCTCTACCAGCAAACAGAGGTTCATTGCAGAAAATTGGCTACCACTGCAAACGAGCTCAGCAGCTCCAACTCCTCTGTGCCATTCCCCTTATTCCAACCAAATCAGCACCTCCACAGCCCATAGGCTATTGATAAATGCAGAAAGTTGACAAAGTCACCAGAACCTAGCCCAGATCCACAGCATTTTATTTTTTTAAAAGCAAAAAAGCCAGGCCAGACCAGCTTCTGCCCCGGAGCCCGTGTGGCAAAGCAGAATCCAGCTCCAAGTGTTTATTTATAAATCCGTACATACGTGTACATTTGAATTCTGACAGAATTAATTCTGGCATCCAACTAATTCAAAGCATTCCTCCCCCATCACACTACTGTTGCAGGCCAGCCCTGCACAGAAGCTGATTATAAAATGCTGCACTAGCCAGGCATTTCTGCAAAGGCTTGTGCTATTGAGCATTCAGTCTTTCCTTGCTTGGCTATTTCATTGTTTCGGTGTCGATCCCTCCTCTCTTGCCCTGTGTTTCCTGGTTACTTTTGTCCCTGCTCTGGAAGCACTGCTGCTCTCAGCCCCATTTCAGTGTCAGATTGAAAAAAAATACCAAAACAATTACATGAAATGAAATAAAAGAAAAGAAGAAATTATCACCATGTACCAAGATTTCCAGTAAACAGATAGGTAATGAGCAAAAAATAGGCCAATATGCTGCAAGGCAAGCTGCAGACAGATCTGGGGATAAAAAACCCATTGCCTGCCTCCCAAGTACAGCTAAGAAATCCCTGTGTGGTCACACGCTGTCCTCTGGAGCAGAGAGGAGAGAGGTCAGGGCAGCCAGCACTGTAAGAGCCTCTTTATTCTTGGGCAGTTGCATGAATCTGATCGCTTGTGCCCTTTGTGAGACATGGAAATCTGCCTTCTCCTTCCACCCCCTTCACCAGCCCCTCTTCGGCTCCCCGACTCAGATGGGGACAGAGGCAACTCTTTGGCTCCAGAGGCAACGACCAGAGCAGCAGAGAGGCCATGGACACTGCTCGGGCAGGACCGGGCCAGGCTGAGCATGCAGGAGACCTTGAGGACAGTGGTTTTTTGGAGCAAGGGGAGGGGACAAGATGAGAAGGATGGTCTTGGGACTGACACATCCTTTGAAGGGCTCATCCAGGCTCCCACATGCAAGGCACAAGGGTGAGAGGTGGAGAGAAGTCCAGGGTGTCACACTGCAGGTCATGTCTCTCCTACTTTTCCCTCTCCACCATGCTCATGAGGTTGAAAGATCATGAGAGTGGCATGCTGCATACCTCCATGCCAGCAGCTGCATGATGCTCACATAAATATCACAGGTTGGATTTAGATTAAACAAGGGTCTATTATGCCCCCATCACCAGCAAAAGCTGGGCTTGCACCTCCTGGTTCAGAGACCAGACCACAACAGCCCAATTTCAGGGGCTCATTCAAAGTCACCACCTGGGGATATCTTCCAGGTGAAAAAAGCTCTAGGCCAAGGCTGCCTGGCAAGGGTGGGCAAGCCTGTGCCTAGACATACCCACCTGTAAAGTACAGACAACCCCTATATACCACAGGGGGGGTAAGCCTGGGCTATATTTTCTTCCTTTTCCTTGCAAAGCAACTCAAGGTCCTCAGATGAACCTCTCTTTCCCTATCTTCCTTCCACCTCCCATTTCAAGAGTACCCATCCACACTGCATTATCCCCCATGGGAAGAGAGCACTCTTCACTGCAGCCCCTGTCCTACTCCTTTACCAAAGCTGTCCCCTCCATGCAAGCCTTCTCCCTCCCACCCAAACCCACCAGGCTGCCTTCCGGCATCCTCCATCTCTGCTGTCACTTCTTGGATTTACTCTGCACAGAAGACTTGCAGCTGCAGGTCTGGAGCAACCGCTGGCAACCTGATGGGCTAAGGGCAAGGAAAATGCTCAAGCTTAGCAGGAAAGCAGCGGAGAAAAGCCCTTAATCCAAACCCCAGGGAGGCAGGAGACTGTTCCAGTTCAGCCAAAGATCTGGGACTGCCAAGATACCCACTGCTGCTTGGCCAGCAAACCCAGAGGGGTTTGCAGCAGGGTGGCTCAGCCCCCCCCCAAGACCTCTCTAGGGCAGCACAGGCTGGTATGGGTTCAAAATATCGGTTGAAATATGCTGCCCCTGACAACACAGCACAGCAAAGCTTGACAGATCAATGGTGGTGAGTGGCACAGAGCTAGGAAGCCAGACTAGGTGGGTGCTGGGATTTGTGCCACTGCCCAAGGCCCAAGAAGTCAATGCTTATGATGGCAGCTTGACCAACTGACAGCATCCCAGGGCACAATGATCAGTCACATTTAGGAGCATAGTGCCAGACTCCTGAGGCCCCTGAGCACGAATCAGGGAATGGACAAAGTCAGGAGAGGGAGAGACCTGGGTTAGGCTGACCTAACCCCTGGGTTGGGCTGGCGGTTCAGCTCTGGGGTGCTGGTGGAAGTTCAGATGGAGGGTGCAGGGAGAAGCTGCCCAACTCCAGCTTTATAGGACCTACTGCAAAAATTGTCTGGGGACCAGGTATGCTCAAAGAGTGCCACAGCGAACACCCGCCAGGCACCAGCCCACACCATCTACAGTCACAAGAGCTAAATTAACACTCAAGCACTCGGGCACTTGCACTCACAATGCCTCCAGTGAGCTGCGTGCCGCGCTCCTCATAAACAAGTCATCTGGAAAATAAGTAAGCCTGTAAAAATCCAGTCCATCACAAGTTACCAAACCTGTTTCGGAGTAAAACAACCTACAGCAGCTCATGCCTGAAGCCTGGCAGTGGAGCTGATCCCAGCCTCCCCACCAGTGGGGCTCCCTAGGTCTCAGCAAAACGTCCTGGGCACAGATGGCAGCATGGGGATGCAATGGGACTCACTGGTGGCCAACGCTGGCAAAGAACCTGAGTTTCTGGTACTGACTTGGGATTCATCTCTTCCTGTGCTCCTACCAAGTGCTCACCTCTCCTCTTTCTCATAATTTAGAAAGCACGTGAGCTGGCCTTATGTGGGGTGCTGCCAAGAAAGTAAGCCCAAATCCACAGAGTTGCAGATGGACTCAGCAGCCCAGTCCCTGTCCCCCTGGATTTGCTGAATGGGCACTGGGGAGGAAGCGTCTGTAAGTGTGCAGCTAGCAGGGTCCAACATGGCCACTGCTGGGTGCTGCTCCTACACACCTGCAGGAGGATCCCCAATGTTTTCCTGCAGGTTTCAGCACCACAGCACATTTTCTCCCTCTTAATGTTCAAACCACAAGAGATCCTCAGAATGTGTGAAGGGATTTCTCCCAATTTCCAAAAAACGTACTGCAAGCTAAGTCATGGGGAAATCTATCTCCTTCCCCTGAAACAAAACAGAAGCAGTAGAAGAACCCCTCTACCCAAGTCCCTTTCCACTGGTGGCACCTCCAGCGAAGGACAGGCAGCTGGGACAACCTTAAACAAGCTCTGATGTACCTGGCCTCAATCAACCCTGCACCACACAAAGACAGGCAAACATGGTAATACTCTGCAAGTGAGTCCCTTTCTCTGCCTGCTGACCCATGCTCCAATCCTGGCAATGTATTTTTCCCCTTTCTGGATGGGAGTGAAACAAAAAAAACAACACATCAATCTCAAGCTGGAGCAACTTTCTTTTTCAACCCTAAAAGCAGATTCCCCCATGCAGGCAGGAGGCACGTGGCTGGTGCAGCAAAGGCAAAGATGGAAGAAAAAATGTTTCGTTTTGAGACCTTGACACAGACAAAATGACAAGAAGTAAAAAAAAGAAAAGAAAAAAAAAGAGCACGTTGTTGGCTTTCCCCCCCTCTTCTCTTTAAGCACTACAAAAACAGGAAACAAAGGAGAAAACATCTCACGGGGGGAAGGGGAGGTAAGCACTTTATACGCCCACGAAAGAAAGATTAACCACATATTTTATTTACTGTTTGTATTACGGTTGCACCGTGGAGTTCAACTAATTCTGAGCCAGAGCTCTGCGGGTTTGTGCAGTGCCTAACGCTGAGCAGGGTCCTTCCCCCAAACCCACCAAGCGCACGCCTCTGCTTCAGGCAAACCCTGCACAGACACCCTCTTTCCTCCCGCAGACACCTCCTGCCTACAGCCTCTTTCCCCCAGCATGAGCACTCTTGCCCTAACTGCCAGCTCACAGCTGACAAAGCGCTGGTATTGTCCCCAAGGAATTCTGAGCCCCTTTTCCCCTTCAAATCAGCCTGTAACTGGGGGTAAGGTGCCCTTTGAGACATCTGGCAGCACAGCCAGAGGAATAAATGCTAAAAAGGAGAGTTTATAGGGAGAATGTTTGCAGGCTCCGGTCCCTCCTCCGGGCTATGGGGGCCACCACCACCACACCAGGTTGATGTTGCAACCCCCATGCTGGCAAGTCCCCTGCACCAAGGACAGGGCTCTGAGCCTCCCAACTTTGACTCATTTCTCAATTAACGGCTTTCCGAACGCAAGCCACACATGGAACAAACCTCTCACAATGGGGCCTCCCCCGGACCTCCCAAGCCCAGTGTTACTCATCTGACCCCCAGCCCCAGCCCTTCTTTCCCGGGATGCTCCAAGTGTGGCTCACCGCTGCCGCAGGGTGAGCAAGCAGCCAGGAATCCCGGGCCTGGCTCCCGCAGGCGGGAAACTGTCACCAGCTGAGCTCACGCACCCTAATTCGGGAGCCGACGAGGCCACCTTCCTTGCTGGCTGGCAAGGGGTGGCTTTCACCCAGAGACCTGGCCAAGGCCATGGAGCAAGGGCTGGCAACCTGCTGGGTGATTTTCCCAGGGGATCAACCCTACTCTAGCTGCTTCATGGAAGAACTGCTTCAACTACAGGGGGGATCCTTTGGACGCGTGGTCCCCCAGCTTCGTGTTGTCCTTCACTGCCCCAGACTCCGAGCACCCAACCGAGCCACGCGCCCAGCGGGAAGAGACAAGTTTATCATCACAGAGAAAGGAAATTAAGATAACGTGGCGATGGAGGTACCGAGGGATTTGGCCAAGGTCACAAAATAATTCTGCGGCTCTACAATACAGCTGCCCGACACTTTTGGTGTCTGGCCACATATCCTAAAATTTCAAGCCAGGGCCAAAATCCAGTCTAGCTGGTGGCAGCTTTCTGCCAGGTCATTAGCAGTGTGCATCCGCAAGAAGCGGCGAATATCCAGCCATAACAACGGCAGCAGCAACAAAAAAAAAAAGCCACGCTGCAAGATCGGGAACAGATGAGATCGAAGTGTCCTGGAAAAGGACCTGGAAAAATAGTTTTGGTCCCTGGCTAAAGCTCCTGGGAGATGCACATGCGAGCCCCATCCCAGCACCGCGCAGCCCTCCCGAGGTGGCTCCCCACCCTGGCAGAGGGAAACCAAAATGACTCCCTATAAATAGAAGCAGAAAAGCGCTTCTCCAAAAGCCTGACTGGGTCTTTCCCCTTCCAGCGTGTGTGGCGGAGCTGCTGGCATCTCTGTGGAGGTCTCTGGTTTTCCCCCAAAAAACCTGGAGAAGAAAATAACCTTCCTGTGAGCTCAGGCTGGCTCCTCTGCACAGAGCTGCCGCCCCCCCCGCCCCACTTCCAGGCCTGGCCATCCAATTGGAAAGTAATTATACTGCAATTTTTATTTATGACTTCTTCTTTTTTTTTTTTTATTGCTAAATGGTGACTCATTTTGGCAACATTAAAATACACAGGAAATCATCCCCATTTTACAGTAATCACCATTCAATTCATTGTTAAATATTTATTCGGCAGACAAGCGCCGGGCCTCTTTTGAAGGGTCAGAGAGGGAGAGGAGGGGCAACCCTGGACAGGGGGAAGGTGGTAGTGGGGTCATGGCAGGGCTGCCTGCAGGGCTGGTAAATGCCCGCCAGGAACTGGAGGGTGGGGAGCCAGGGGTGAAAGCTCCTGCCAGATGGCCTTGCCATAAGCAAAACACAGACTCGCTTTCCCTCAAATCCAGCACTACGGCCCATGCTGTTCAAGGGAGGAGGTGCAGCCCTGTGCCCCCTAATAAAAACCCCATTATTTGTCCAAACCTCAAGCTTGAATCTCTATCAGTGAGACGTCATGGGTCTCTGACACGAAGCTCTTCCATTGCCGGGGGGAAGGGGATGGCAGCCACCGGCCCCAGTGGGAGGCGGTGGGAAGAGCAGGCAGTTTGACATTCACAGGCCTTACAATGGACGGGGTCCGCTCCTGCGGCCGCTTTGTCCTCCCAGGAAGCCCAATTTCGAGGCGACTTGACCTCAGATGCAGGCAGCTCCTCTGCCTTCCTCCAAACGGCTGCACAGCCCAGCAGGACCCTGGGAGATGACCCCTCCAGACCCCCCTGGCCCAGGACCTCAACCCTTCACTGCATAGCCCAGACCCAAGCGGCTGTAGGTCCTACAGCTCAACAGCCACAAAGGCCTCCTGCCGCAGATCCCCTTCCCTGGGGAGCCCTCCTGGCACCCATAGGCTCTGTCACTGCTTGGCTGGGGAGGCCACCTAACATGTCTGCCGTGGGGGGACCGGGTGGAGGAGGAGCAATGCCAGGGTGGGTTTTGTGTAGGTCCTACACAAGCACAGGAGAGCAGACTCGGCAGGGGAGAGGGTAGCCGGATGCCCCTGGGCTGGGCAAACCCGGGTGTCCAGAACAGTCCGACTCACCCGGATCTCATTGCGGCGGATCTCCACGTCGCACACCGAGTGTCCCTGGTGGGCCCCGCTGTAGTAGCAGCAGAACTGGCAGACGGCCACCTGCTCGGCCTCACAGTGGTACAGCCGGTAGGCGTTGTGCTGGGGGCAGCTCCAGGCCCGCACGTCCTCTGCCTCCACCAGGAGATGCCCCCGGGCCGTGGAGGGCTGCTGAAGGTGGGTCTGGACATGGGACTGGCAGCATGGAGCCTCGCACCTCAAACAGATCTTCTGTGCAGGCAGCGGTGGGCCCCGGCGGCAGAAGACGCAGTGCAGGACTGAGGGGGGCTTCTCCAGGTTGAGGGAGTTGAACTTCTCCACAATGTTGGTGAGCTTCAGGTTCTTCTCCAGGTTGGGCTTTTGGTTGTAGGCCTGGTTGCACTCCGGGCACCGCACCAAGCCCGACTCCTTGGCCCACGCCTCCCCGATGCAGCCTCGGCAGAAGTTGTGCTTGCAGGGCAGCTGGACTGGCTCCACAAAGACGTGAAGACAAATGGGGCAGATGAGCTCCTCTTCGAAGCAGTTCTTCCAATTCTCGGCCATCTCTGCCGACAGCTCTGGTGACACTTCCCCCGAGCCACTTCGGTCGCTCAGTGCGGTCTAGGGGCGGACGCTGGGGTCTGTCCTCCCTGCAAGGGGAAGGCTGAGGGTGAACGGACAGGCTCCCCCCTCCCCGCAGCACGCGCCATAAATAATAAACCGCAGCAGATTTTAAAATCAGGGATAAAATAAACCACAGAGCAGCACTCTAGGAATATCCGGCAAGAAAATGCGACGTCCCTGTCGCTTTGTTAAAAAAACAACACAAACGGTTAAAAAACCCCAACACGATCTTGTTGGACTTACAGCCTAAAGTCCTAACCACCCCTAAAAGCCATTTGCTCCTTTTTACCCCAGAAGGTGAATCGAAACTTACCAAAGGTTGAAAAAAATCCATACAAAATCCAGCAGCAGAGTCCAAGTTCCATATAAAGCTCCTAAATTTAGCGCTCCAGATCAGATTTTTCTTTTCTTAGGTTTGCAACTGACATTCAATATTTTAAGGGGACTTTTGTCCCCCACCAAACCTGGCCAACAGCTCAGGGCACCGACTCGCTCGGGCTTTTTTTTCTCCCCTGGATTTCTCCTCCCTCTTCCCCTGATGGGAGTTGGGAATCAGAGTCTTTTAAAGGAAACAGATCAAAGGGTTAAGATCCAAAATGGGAAAAGGAGGAAGATTAAAAAAAAAATAATAATAATAATAGCGACGATGACGATGGCGGAAAAACGAATTCTCTCCGCGGCCCCCGAGATTTGCTTCTAAATCGGAGGAGCAGCAGGAAAAAAAGGAAGGGGGAAAAAAAAAAGATAAGACAGAAAAAAAAAAAAGGAGAAGAAAAAAAGCCCTCTCGCCTGCTTCGAGATTGCGAGGTCTTGAATGGGAGAGCTCGGTCATTCAGAGCAAACCCCAGCCAAGCACAGCCCGCCCAGCTCCTCCGACGCTCCCGGAGAGGGATGGGAGAGGGGACGGGCTTTGCAACGGGGGGATCTGAGCCCCGCGGACCCCAAATCAACCTGCTCCCACTTCCCACCGGGGCTGGGGAAAAAAAAGGGCGCCCGGGAGGGTCCGACCTAGCCCGCTCTCATGGCCAGGCGGGGGGTCGCAAGCCCCCGACGGCAACAATGCGCTGGGACGCGGGGACGGTACCCGAGCCGCCGGCGGAGCGGTGCCTTCCCCGGCGCGGCCCCGCCGGGAAGGAGAGAGGCGGCGGCGGGCAGCCGGGAGGAGCGGCCGGAGCGAGCGGTTCCGGGAGAGCCGAGTCAGCTCTCAGCCATCTTGAGCTGCCCGGCTGGAGAGCGGAGACCGGGGGCGCGTTAAAAATAAAATAAAAAGAAATTAAAAAAAAAAAAAAAAAGGTTTTCTTTAAAAAAAATTATAAATAAAGTCACCGGAACAACCCCGCTCCCGGGAACCGCCTCCCCTGCCCGCCTGCCCGCCCGGCGAGGCTCTGCGGAGGGGCTGCGGGGCCAGGCGAGTCCGAGCCGAGCCGTCCTGTCCCGTCCCGGCGGGGCCGATCAGCACAGCCCCCCGCGCCCGCCCCCGCCGCCTCCAGCCATCTTGGGGTCGCCCTGGGCGCCGGAGCCCCACGCCCCGGCTTCCTCCCGCCGCCCCCGGGGAGGCGGCCGCGGCCGGGGGGGGGGAACGAGGAGCGAGGCGGGCGGGAGCGCGGATCCTCGCAGCGGGGAGGGGAAGCGGGGGCGGCGCCTGGGAGGCTGCCGGGCTCAGCCCCGGCGCTGGGGGCCGGGGCGGCGGCGGGGGGCGGGCGGGGCGGCCATGGGGGCGGCGGCCGCGAGGGATCGATCAACCGGGGGAAGGGGGGCACGGACGGGCGCGCCACGCCCCGGCGCGCCGAGGGGCCGCCCCGCTCGGGAGGCGGCCGGGGTGGGCGGGCGGAGCGGAGGCGCCGGTGCCGGTAGGTCCCACCGGACGCTGCCGCTGCCGCCGCCTCGGAGCTGCCGCTGCCGCTGCGCTGCGGCGGGAACAGCCCCGCCCCGGCCGTGGGACCGCCCCGCGCGTCACCGGGCACCACCCCCGCCCCGCCCCGGGGCCGCGCCACCGTAAAGGGGACACGGCCGGCGGTGGGGCCCGACGCGGTCTTGGGTGCTGCGCGCCCCTTCGCCGCTGCCTCACGGGAGCCCGGGTTTGGGATGTCCCTTCTGGCCACCGGCACCCCTGCGCGACCAGGGTTGCTCGGGGTGCCAGCCCTGGAACCAGCGCACATCTGGGTCACAGCTGGCGCTGGGTACCATTCCTCATCGCAACCTACAACTTCCTCGCGAGGGGAAGTGGAGGGCCAGGCACCGATCTCTTCTCTCTGGCGACCGGTGACAGGACCCGAGGGAATGGCCTGAAGCTGTGTCAGGGGAGGTTTTGGTTACATATCGGGAAAAGGTTTTTCACTCAGAGGGTGGTTGAGCACTGTGAAGTGGTCACAGCACCAAGTCCGACACGGTTCAAGAAGTATTTGGACAATGCTCTCAGACACATGGTGAGACTCTTGGGGATGGTTCTGTGCAGGGCCAGGAGTTGGACTTGATGATCCCTGTGGCTCCCTTCCAACTCAGAATATTTTGTGGTTCTGTGATAAGTGCCCTCAAGAGCTTCCTGTGCCCTCTTGGCTGGCCCCTGTATGGGCTGTTACTTTGCACGGAGCCATTTCAGGTGTGTTTCCTCCCTGTGCAGAGCAACAGCCATTTGTCCCCCGGGGTCTTTGCCAAACCGGCAGCCCCAGCACCTCCCACCAGAGCTCAGGGCACAGAGGTGTCTCTGTCAACAGCTCTCCCACCAAATGTTTCCGCAGCTGTTTTGCAGGACACTGTATATCTAACCCCTGCCATATGTGCCAGGCCACTGGGAATAAAGCACATTGCTGGTGTAAATCCATTTCCCACTGGCAAGAGAGCCACAAATGGCTTGAAACAGAGTATTTACACCCAAAAATGCTTGGGGTCCACAGTCAAGGTTTATGGTGGAGTGACAAGGGGGCAAAGGCTTAGTCAGTGGCTTCAGGATCTGGCCCCAACCTGACCCCTGGGTGATGCTGACTGATAGCAATTTGCTTCTGGGGGCATTTATCAGGAATTCTCCCACTGTGGCCTCAAAGTGTTGATCTAACTATATGTATCTACTATAGCACCCTATACCCCCAGTGCCTTGGACCATCTGGAGCAGCTTGCGAGAGGGATGAGCACCATTCCCATTGTGTGGGTTATCCAGGTCTTTCCACACTGTCTTTTACAGGAATCCCCTGCGCACAGGCTCCTGCCAAGAGGCACTGTGATAAGGAGACAGTGATGGGTACCGCTCAGGCACTGGGGCTCACACCATATCACCCCTCGGCCACTCCCCTCCATGCCCACACAGCCATCCCCCAGCTCCTGGAGCTCAAGCACCAGTTCCTGAAAAGGGAGCGGTTTGACATGTAATTCCTCTGCCAGGCCTCAAAGCCCGTGGGCTGTACCTCTCCTCCGGGGTTTTACAGGCTGTCCGGCAGCCAGGAGTGGAGGGAGCTGGGCAGGGCGGCATGAGATATGTCAGAACCGCAGCTGACTGGCTGAGCTCGTGCGGAGGCAAACCTCTCCTCAAAAAGTCAGTGTAAAACTATTCATGACTCTCACTTCTTTATAAACACAGGCAGTACCAGACAGCCCCTGGTGACAGCCACCATTCCCATCTTGGCCAGTGCATGGCTCTTCTGCAGAGGATACTCAGGCCCCCTGTGCTCCCACTGTGGGTGAGCTGGGAAAGCCAGCTGGTATTTACCAGTATTTAAAAGAGGAAGGTGGAAGGGATGGGGCTGAGTCAAGCCAAAAGATGCACTCTACTCTTGGCTGGGAATCCCTCTGTCCTGGGATCGGCACTGGCCCTGCTGTTGTCACACCCACATCTGGATGATGCCATCTCCCCGCCCAGCCTGGAGAAGGGAAGCCCCAAAGCCAAGCTTGGCATTTCTGCCCTTCCACAACTAGCAGGAACTGCCTGGAAGGGGGCTGTAAACAGGCCCCCCTCTGCCTACACAGATTTCAAACCCCTTCCTGACAGTGTTGGGTGACTGATGGACACCAGCAGGAGCAAGCTGCAGAAAACCTACCTGTGCTTTATAGCCTCTCCTCTACCAGGATCCAGCCTCATGTGGGTGCCCCAGCCCACACCAAGGAGCCACAGAGGTGGTTTGTAGCTGAGTCCTGGTGTGCATCCCTCAACCCTCCCAAGCCTTGGTTTTTCCAGGCACTGCCAGGCCATCATTCTCCCTCCTCAGTGGTCTCACTTTGGCAGACCGTAGCCCTGCCCTGGAGAGACCAGATTGGTATTTAGGGCTTTGGACCCTCCTGAGCTGATGGGAGAGGGAGGATGCTCGCAGAGATTTACAGAGCAGTTTGCTGTTGAAGTGACTCCATCCCTGCCTGCCACCACCCCATCCCAGGAACACTCCTGAAGGCTCTGGCACACAGCCCCATGCCTTCCCCAGAGGGCTGGAGCCCTCCAAAAGTAATACAAAGTGCTGTGCTTCTCGGGTCATTTATAACTCAATTAACCAGTCAGAGAACAGCCATCACTGCCCTTCTGTCCCCCTTCCATGTCAGCCTGGTGAGGTGGCTTAGTGTGATGGAGAAAGCTCCCTCCACCCTCCTCCATGTGATTAATGCACTGAAGGCTTTCACTGAAGACTGAGTTTAAGGATGTAAAGAATGTGCAGGGTGGCAGTAGCCTGTTTTGCAGCACTAAATCTGTCTGCTTGTGGCTATCTCCCATTCCTGGTTGGGGTGGAGGAGGAGGGAAAGAGCCCCATGGAGGAGGCACAGCACAGAGGTTCCCATGGCTGGTCACCCCCTGAGCCAGCCCAGGGCACACCACCAACATGCACCACTTGTGCCCATCCATCCCATGGTGTCACACTTGTCCCTCCCTCATTGTCACCTGCCTGCTCTGGCCTGGTACCCACTGGGAGAAGATGAATGTGTGGTGCATCTGCAGGGGAAACCTCCTGTCCTCTGACATTAATAAAAAGGGACCAGGAGCTGGGTGTTCAGTTTGGTCCCCACAGCACACAAAGCAGGTTCCCAGCCCCCCAGGTGCTGGGATCCAATGGCACCCATATTTGATAGTAGCAGCTGGGAACAGGGCTGGAATGGTGCGCTGGATGCAGGGATTGTGATGCCCTTGTTGGCCCCATGGGAGAGCTTTACCCTTGTGCAATGGGTGCTCAACTGAGGCTCCTCTTGGGCTACAATGCTGGGTTTTCTCCCTTCCTCCCCAAGCCTAAAGCATGGACCAAAGTGGATATTGAAGGCCAGCCAAGGGGAACTGCATGGGGTAGCAATGGAGTGGAGCTCCCCTTTGGCAAATCCAGGGTGGAATAACCCAATCTGAGGTTGAATGGCCAAATCCAGGGGTACACAGCCAGCCACCAGGCAGGAATGGTGCTTCAGGGCTCTCTGCCTTGGCTGGTGCTGATGGGTGCCGGTGAGTGCAGAGCAAGTCCGGCAGCTGCGGGACTGGAGCACAGGGAGCCGGACGAGGCCGAGGGCCGGTGCGGTTCCTTGCCTGGTGGGGTTTCTTTCTATGCAAATGCCTGGGAGCAGCTGCCCTGCCGGAGTGACTCATTTCCTGCTCTTGTGTCACATTCTGGTCAGGCCAGTTTGGCAAAGGCTTTCTTCTCTCCCTCTCTGGCTTCTCCTCCTTCTCTCCCCCACCGCCGAGGGCTGGGATGTGCATTTGCTCAGTCCCTGGCAGGATGAGGCAGGATTTTCAGGAAACTGCGTCAAAGCCACAAAACCTCCATATATATTAAAAAAAACCCCCAAACAACCAAACAAAAAAATCCAGCACAATTTTCTTTATTTTTTGGTTTTTTTTCTGAGCACAATGGAGTCTGGTGTCCAGACGGACTCCTCCGCTCTTCCTCCCGCTGGGGCAGCTCCTTCCACTGACACCCGGGGGATGGGACCTGGCAAAAAAGCTGTAAAAGTTTGCCCAGGGGCACAAAGGGAAAAAATGCAGCTTGGTCTCATTTTACCTTCTGCTGCCAGTTGGAGAGGTGCTGCCAGAGTCAGGCTGCCAGTGGGCAGCCTTTAACAGTGGACGGATGGTGAGAGCATCCAAGGGAGCCACCATCCCTGGGGTTTGCCCGGCATTTTTTATTCCTCGGCAGAGCTATGGGGTAGCCTCACCACTGTGGTCTAAAAAATATACTGGCCAGGGCTAAAAGGCATTCATCTTAGTGGAGTCAGGAAGGGACAGTAGCAAATTCTGGCAAACCTCAGCTTGACGGGTCTCCCACCACAGGTTGTCGGGGCAAGGCAAGGTGATGCTGGGAGTGAATTCCTCCAGCTGCTCCTACAGTCCATCCAGGCTGGCACTGCCCTAAGCCCAGGCTGTTCACAGGTAGAAAAGTCACTCTTCGAGGCATTTCCAATCTGATGTGTGTTGTAGTGGTGAGGCTGAGATTTACAGCCTCCCAGGTGGCCATGCAAGCCCTCCTGCCACAGGGCTCTCGCTCTGCTGTGTCACTGTCCTCTAGGTGCAGAGACACACACATGCACCCCTCTCCATCCCCACGGCCAGGGCAGAAAGCAGCAGCCCTTTGCTCCAAGCCTGTGGCTACCAGAGGCCCTGGTTCTGTCTCTGCACCAGCCCTTTCCCCAGTGCATCAAGCTCTGGCACAGCATCCCACACCATAGTGGGGCATCTCCCTGAGGGAAAAACGGAGCTCCTTAGTGCTGCCAGCCCACCAATGAGCTTGGGGATGTGAAAACGCCATCCCCAAATCTGATCATGGGAGACAGGGTGGAAGCAGGATATGATCCCACCATTCCCATCTGCAGTTCGGTTCAGTCACCCTCCCACAAGAAGGCCCCTTTGGTCCCTGCCCAGATCAAGGTGCAACCTTTGCAATCTCCACTCCAGAGCAATTTCTCAGCCTTCCTCTTCCTTTCCTGCATGCTCCCTGCAATTAAATTTGGCTGCAACCAAATGACTCAGTGCCACACACATGCTAACTCTCCCCCAACAGGCAGCTGCTGGGCTTTCCTTTGAAGGGCAGAACATTCAATGCTGCTGTGCCCCGTGTGACCCTCAAACCCGAAGCCCCAAAGCCCAGTGGCACCACTGAGTTCCAGTTTGGTTCAGCCAGGGGAAACTGAGGCAGGAGAGGGCAGGGGATCACTCCAGAGCTTCAGCCCATGCATTCATCACTGCTGGGGCTCAGCTTCCTCTCCAAAAGCTTAAAGGTCTGTTTGTCCACAGTAAAGGGAAGAGCAGGAGGGTACCGATGTAAATTAGGTCAGGAAGCATTGCTAATAAACTGTTACTCTTGGTTGTATAATGGGAGCAATTATGGGTTTAGGTCTCTTTAAGACACCAGGAAGGAAAACATGACCTGTCTGGGGATAGGAGTTTGATGGCAAACAAAAAAGGAGGGTCCTGTTGACAGAAGGATGAAGCTGCTTTTGTGTCAGAGGCATTTCTGTCCTATCCTGGTGTTGGCAGCCTGGGGCTTGGTTTGACTCTCATGGAGGGGGATGCAAGGGGTGGGTTTCCAGTTCTTTCTGTACTCTACTCCTTTCTCCAGGTACCCCAGCGCTCCAGGGTGTCCAAGCAGGTGGTTTTAACCGCTCTGAAGTCTCCTTGTCCCTAATCCACTCTGCTTAGCTCAGCACTCGGTACCTACTGTCCCCCCACAGACCCTCCTTGGGGTCCAGTGGGGATCTGTGGGTGGCAGGGCCTGTGCTTGGCTGTGCCAGGAAAGCCTGGGAGAAGTGCCCAAGCTCCCCCCGCCTGTGCAGCCACCGATGGCCTTCCTCTCCCTGGGGAGCTGCCAGGATTCCCTTTTTGCCCACCACCTTGTGCTGCCCACTGCACTGCTGGCAGTAAACACCTCTCTGCCTATCCCTCCCTGCTGCCGGCCTCTGGAGGGATGCTTGGGTGCTGGTGGAGGTCACCCAGAGCTCACCAGAATAGATCTAGAGCTCCCCATTAACAAAACCCCAGGGCACTGCCAAACCTGGGGTGGGTGGGGACACCCACATCCCCTCCATGGGTGCTGGGAAAGAGGGAGGCTCCTGGAGTGAATCCAGCTCATGTACACCACTAAGGAGGGGCCGGGACACCTGGCAGCCAGGGTTAGCCTTTAACCACCCAAAACACAGCACAGAGGGAGAGGAAATTCTTGAGGCATCTATAAACATAAAAGGAGTCATACTTTACATTTGGTCCCACTTATGGCTTATAAATGATTACTGCACCTTTTAATAAATGGTTAATCAAGTGTTAGAGTCCAAACAAGTGGATGGGTTGCTTATTACCACGGTTTATAACCTTTTATGAATGCCTTCTGTCGATGTACTTATAAACATCCATACCACGTACTTCTCGTGTCTTGACATGTTGGTCACATCTGTTTGAAGTTTATTAACTCTTGAGCTGCTCGCCAACAGCAGGCTGGGGGGATCCCGCTATTTTTCTGTATCGATCCGTGCGGCTCAGGGAGCACACCTGTGTGGGAGGCACCAGCTGAGGGACAGTGTGGACATCCCCCTTCATCCGAAAGGGGCTCGAGGCAAGCAGGATGCAGCCACATCAGAAATAAGTTGACAGCAGGGTCTCATGGGTGCTTTTTTTTTTTTTTTTGCCACCAGGACAAACAGCCAAGGGAAGTTGGTGGTAGATTCTTCCTCTCTTGAAGTCATCGAGCCAAGACAGGATGTCGTCCTGGACTATCTGCTTGAATCAAAAACGCAAGTTACTGGGCTCAATGTGAGGGGAATTGGGGAAATTCTCTGGTTTGCAAACACGGGAGGTTAAACGCGATGATTTAATGGGCTCTTCTGGACAAGAAATCCACGGAAACATCCCTGGCCATTGCTGTTCCTGTGCAGCTGAAACCCCCCTCCCGTTGTGTTGCAAATAATGAAATGAAACGTTCAACAAGCTGAATAATCAGAAAACAATTTTCCAATAAAATCATTCCCCGAAATCTCCTTTTAAGGCAAGGACTGGGATTCCCACTGCCGAGCGTGTTCCTGACGCCTCACATTATTGTTCGGCTGGCTGTGCCAGGGCTGGGCAGGCTGCCACGCCACCCCGCACCCCAGGGATGCTCCCCGTCACACAGCCCAGCTGCCCCTCCACTCCTGAGCCCCTGTTGCCTTTATTTTTCCCCCTCTGCTCCAAGCTTCAGATAATTTTCCCATTCAAAAAGCAAGCGGGAAGTATGAGGTGCCACAGCGTTGTGCTTGCTCCAGTGTTTTTAAGAGCCAGAGAAGGGATTTGTGCATTAAGCAGACAAGGATGGTCCCAGCCCGGGTGGGAAGCTGGGTCTCCCAGGTCGCCTTGGCCTTGGAACTCCTGGAGATTTTTTTATATCCAACCATGCTTTTTCCTTTGCCTCCTGCTGTCCAGTCCTTCTGGAGCAGGTACTCCATCTCCTGCAGCAGGAGCATCTCCAGTGTGGGGCAACCTTGCTTGCTGCCCTCCAGAGGGTTATGGTTTGTGTCCTGGAGTGTGGAAAGTTTGAGGAAATGTGAATGATAGGAAAGGACATTAAAAGTACTCCTCCCCTTGGAAAAACAAATCTGAACCTGAAGTACTATTTTTTGGAAAGCCACTGTGGCAATGGCTGCTGCCTGAAACACGCCCACAGGCAGTGCATCCCTGTAGCAGGTGAGTGGTGGAGGACCAAGGAGACAGAGCCTTCACTGAGGCCACTCTAGCTGAGCCACGGGGGCCTGTCTAAATGCTGCTGCAGTTAATGTGAGTGATGAGATGTCAGGAAAGGTAAAGCCATTTTTTTCTCTGATGCAAACTCTGCCTGACAGCAGGAACAGTTGCTCCGAAAGCTATTTGGAGAAGCTGGAACTTCTGGACACACCATGGACATCCAGGTAGGGAGCTGGGGCATGCAGGAGGCTTCCCTACAGTCTTTTCCCACTTCTGCCAGGTCCTGGTTTCCTGCATCAGAAGGTGAGGCTGTGACTAGCAGTGGAGCAAGGATGCTTGCTGGCTGCCTGGTGTCACCGAAGCTCAGCTGTGGAACTGAGGGTGCTTGTCCTGTGCCAGAAGGAGCAGCAGGGCCCAGCCCAGCCTGGCTGCTTTGGGCCCCTCTCAGGAGCCGGGGGTGTTAATGTGTTAGGTCCTGCACACCGGGTTGTGTTGGGAGCCTTTCCTCTGCACTGAGGTGCTGCCACAGGTGACTGTGCCAGCTGGGCAAGAGAGCAAGCAGGAAAGAAACAAGGTAGAAAGAGCGGAGAAAGAAAAATCCAAAGGGACCTAGTGTGCTGATCCCCTGCAAACCCACGTTTCTGGGTGCTGCATGACACATATTTGTGGTCCTGGGGGCTAAAGCATGGAAAACCCCTCCTTCCCATATCTGCACCCTCCTGCCATAAGCTGGGCAACATGCTGTGGGATGGGGACATGCCATGGGAAGAGACATGCTGTGGCGGTGATGCTTTGGGAGGGGGCTTGGGAGTCAGAACCATCCCTGGGTGCCCAAGTTCAGCACAACCAGTGCCCATGTTGACTCTGTCCTGGGTGGTAAGGGAGCACCACGGGAGTGGGAGCCCCTTGCCTTGGGGGATGCTCCTTTGTTCCACCCATGGGGCCCCATCTCTCATCCCATCCCATCTCCTCTCCTGCTTCACAGGTGCACCCTCTTCACCACTGAGGTTCCCAGGCACCACCATTCACTTTTCAGAAGGGAAATGAGCCCCAGCCCTCCCTTCACACTCCAGAAAAAAAACACCAAGAGAGGAGAGAAATAAACAAACAAATCCCTTCCCTCTCCTGGCTTGGCATCTGCTCACAGCCCTTCCATTATTAATTAGAGAAGCTGCCGGCATTATTAGCAACAAACCGCTCCTAATGAAGTTCAGAGCCGCAGATCCAGGAGGGGCTCCCAGACACTGCTTTTCAGAAACCTTAATTAAATTCAGTGCCCGAAGGTGCTTTTGGCTGGGGTGGAGGCAGAGCAGTGAGGCTCCTGGAGCTGGGCATGGCCATGCCGGCGGTGGGGTTCGAGGAGAAGGGTGTCAGCGAGAGAGGGGCACCCCATGGTGCCGCAGCTCCAGGGACACCCCATCTCCTCTGGATTTGGGGCTGCACAGAGAAATCAGCTGGGATGCAGTGTTGCAAAGAGGGTGCTGCCTGGCCACCCCAGGAATGGGAAAAGTGGATGGTTTAATTCATTGATTAAATCAACCGAGCGGCCGGCGATGAGGGTTCCCAGCACTATGTGAGCTGTGGGGTCCCTTGCTGGTCCCAGCTCTGCCGTCATTGCTGGGATGTGCTAAAGGGGTGACCCTGTGCTTGCACATGCTTTAAGAACTGGGAAGGCAAGAGGCACAGGGGATCTTTGCCAATGGAACAGCTGTAGGTGGCCTCTCACCCCCTAAACCGCTGCCTCCGTAAATAACCTTGCTGGAGAACCCAACTGACTGACAAGGTGTCCTCAAGTGACACGATGAAACCTGGCCAAGCTGCGGTGATGTTCCCTTCAGCATGTCCAGCATGGGCTGCTCTGCACTAGCAGAGCTTGGAGATCCCACTGCTTTGCTTTGGGGCTGGGGCAATTTGTGTCTAGATATGGCTGTAGGAGGGGTTCTTAGGGAAAGAATGGTTTTCACCCCAAACTTCAAAAGAAAACAAGTCCTTGCAGAAACCCATTCCACCAATTGCTCCCCTTGTGATGCAGGGTGGGCTCAGATAACACCCACAAAGAGCAATGGCAAAACCTGCCCAAAGTTGGATTTTGGCTCCCTGCACATCCTTTCTTTCCCCTACTACCCTTCCTCTGCACACAGCGATCTCCCTTCCCCCCCAGATATTCCACCCTTTCTCTCTGACCTTAAAGGCATTTATTACTGAGGAGTGTAAAAATATTACTGCAAAATCATTCTGCGTTACTGGGAAATCATTGAAACATTAGCTCAGTAATATTTTTTCATAAGTGTTTGCTGTGTCTCTTCCCTGACACATTCAGTCTCTGCGCGCACATCCACACCCCCACAAATCCCACTGAAGCCAGGAGGTGCTTGGCAGAGCGCAGGATCACGGACCTGACCCGGCACTCACCCCAGCTCCCTCCTTCCCGTGCCGGTGGACAAAGTTGCCATCCCTCAGCCAACTGGCTGCATCCTTGGACCCACGTGCAAGCATTCCGGATCCCAGCTTGTCCAAATGGCATGGAAAACTCTGGCTGTCAGGGCACTCAGGCTGCCTTGGCTCAAGGATTTTTGCCAGAGGATACTCATGGAAGATCTTAAACCTGTTAGGGCCTGGGACTGGCTCTTTTGCTGATTATTTTTGGGAAAAGAAAGATCCCTTTCCCTCCCACACTTGCACTCAAGAGGTCTGGGCAGCAGATCTCACTCCCCTGGGGCCAGGGGGAAAAGGTGCCAATGAGGAGAAGAAGGGGCTGCTGAAGCAGCCACGGGGCTGAGCAGGAGACAGTCAGTCCCATTGAGTTGCTCACAGAGAAGGACACTGACAATTCTGCAAATATGTTTAATGCACTTAGAATACACGGGAGGAAAAAAACGTTTAGTGATTCACAAAAATATTACAAAAAGTCATGTGCAGGCGAAACACACCCAGCACTGCAATAACAATGTAAGAATTTACATTAGAAACTAATATAAAATATTTTAAAACCTCTGCTAGTTTAGCTTTCCATTTGTTTTTTGTCTTTTATTAAAAAAAAGGAGGAGAGAGGGAAGAAAGGCCATCTACAAGGTACTGATACACCGGCTGCAGAAACGCAGGCTCCTTCCAGCCCCTTCGGGAGTGTCCTGGGGCTCCTCGATCCACATGACCCTGTGCCCGCAGACCACACACACACACACACACACACACAAACACACTGCTTAAGTACAGAAAGGTTCACCTCCAGGCTCAAGGGCAGCCCCAGCGGTCAGGGTTCACTGTGGTCCTGGTCACCCATGTGTGCCCTGCCCAGGGAACCTTGCCTTTGCTCTAGGATTTACAGAAATCAACCAGCACACAAAACAAGTAGTGTTCCCAGCGAGCAGCAAAACTTCTGTAATTTTAATAAAAGGGAGAAGTTGGTAGTCCAGCCTACACTAGATGAGAGAAGGGTTTTGAATGACTAAACTTGGGTTTGGAGCATGACTGTGGCCAAACTCAGAGTATCAGGACTACAGGGCTGGATGTGCGGAAGGAACATCCCAGCATGGGGGCCAGGGCACTGCTGTTAGCCCCTAGTGGGATGCTGCCTGCTTCCATGGAGTTGCACGTTCCCACTCTGGGGAAAGCCAAAAGCCCAGAGCCCCCCAGCCTGTGATCAGCCCCTACTGGAATGACATGGCCACTCATACCCACTTCCCCTTCCTCTGCCCCCACGGGTTTTGCATCCCGCTCACTGCCACAGGAGGAACGGTGCAGGAGCCTTGTCACCAGCACCACAGAGTCCTTCTGCGCCCATCCTGCTCCCAGCATTGTCAACACATGCTGTGTTTACGTAGGACCTACCGCACACGGTGACAGCTTGGTCCCTCCCACCCTCACCACTCATGCAGCGGAGGGTTTCCGGAGCCGCACTTTCGCTGCAGTTGGGCCCCAGGGAAAGGAACAAAGGAGCCATTTTCATCTCCAGCCTCGCTGGGAGTGGAGGGAGAGGGCAAGAGAAAAGACCAGTGTTTGCAAAACACAACAATCGGCAGGAAATTTTCCTCTGGCTTGTTTTTTTTCTCTCTCCCTCTTTTTAAAGAGGGCAGACACAGCATCAGGACAGTTTAAAAACAACCAGGCACTGGCCTGTCACATCTGCCACATGCAGCCCTTTCTGGGCTGATGTTTCTCTCCTGCTGTCGGGGCTCTACGAGCCAAATGGTGAATAGTCTTTCAGTGAGGGAAAGAGAAGGGATACCCCCTTCAGAGCACACTAGAAATGATGTTTCTGAACTGATCTGCCACTTAGGATAATTTTATGGTCTGTCAGCGATTTTAGGGGAAACAGAACTATGGTAGAAATGAAGAGGTGGTGAAGCACAATACACTCCAGGTTCTCTGCCTGAGAGAGACAAGTCAATGCGGGACCAGGTTTAAAACACATTTGCAACCTCAGGCCTATTCCCCATTTGAAATTTTGGACTCATGTCAAACACAAGGGTTTTTTTTTTTTAAAAGAAAAGAGAACAAGCAGACACTGCACAACAGAAAAAATGTCGTAAGAATAGGAGGTTGAAAGAGAGCCCATTAGGTCCCAGAGACCTAAATCCAGCTTTAAAATCTTGGGAGGTGAACCTCAGAGGCAAATGTGGATTTTGAGATTGTTTTGGATACAGTCTGGCTGTTGTGCAGGCTGGCATTTATCGATAGGGACAGATGCACAGAAAGGAATTTCTGGTTGCCCAACAATTTGAGCTGCCCTTGCAGCCTCACTCACAAGAAAAATTAAGGCACAATGTATTCTCTCAGGGGAGTGCAGTTACATAGAGGACCGAGTCCCCCGGAGGTGGAAGGGCTCTCCTGGTGCTGGAGCCCCTCCTCAGCTGGCTGTGATGGCACAGGGGCTGAAGCCTAAGACTTCATACAGAGGAGCCACAAGGTGCAAGGCCATGCCCTGGGCAAAGGGAAAATTGGACACATGGGTCTAAGGGTTTCCTCTGGCCCGTAGCTTTTCTCCTCAGTTGACATGATGCTGCCCTGCCCTGGCCAGATACAAGCTGGAAAAGCGGGACTCTGGATGCCCATCTAGGAGGAGGGAACAGTCATCAGGACAGATTAACAGCCGAGCAACCACAATCCCATGCCAACCTGTGAGCTAACCCAGCATCCTGTGAAACATGCAGTCAGCCAAACATTTTCCAGTGAACATTTTCCAACACAGCCGTTCACAGAGACGTGAACACGGTGGGATGTGCATGGCTGGATGCTTGCACCTGTGCTGGACCTCTGTGGGTCCTGGCATGGAAATGAGGACTGGCCTGCAGGGATCCCGTGCTGTGCTGAGGGACCGATGATTCCCACTTTGGTTTCCAGCTTCCCTTGCAGCTCCACTTGCAGCGCCTGAGACGCGTAAGCACTGCACTGCCTTGCCTGCACTGCACTGCACTGCCACTGAGCTGTGGGTGCAGGAGGGGGGCTGCTCACCTGCTGCCCCACACACACCTCTCCCCAGCAATCTGCCCGCACAAGCCAAGCATCACTTTCAACTGGGGTTTTAAAAGATATTTCTACTGGTCACAGATGAAAAACAACACAACCCTCACTTCTTCCAAGACTATTTGATGACCTGATGGTGTAATTTCAAAAGCCATCCATGAGCAACTGAATATCTGAAGTGAAGAGCTTCAGAATATTTCAAATCACTGTTGGCAAATTCACATACAGTAGAACTAGCATATTACCATCCTCAAAGACATTAGACGCAGCAGGCACCACCTAAGCCACTGAAAGTATGGGCACAGCAGCTACAAGACTGACTGCTCCACTCAGATCACATCCTACATACTTTAATACTGAAATGATACACTCCTTGCCCTGTTTTTAATCAGAAATTGAGAGGGAGAGTAGTCCTGGCTTTTAGACCTTCTCCTGTTTCAGAATTGCTGTCACATGTTGGATTTTCAAGGCTCTTCATCTTTTGAAATATCCTGATTGACCTGCATTGCTGGATTTCTCCAGAAGGGAGAAAACCTGTACGTGCTGCTTTCGTTTCCATCCAGGTCACTGTCTTTAGCTAACACAAGCCTCAGAGGTTTTGGTTCCATACAAACCTGCTTCAGACCTTCTACGCAATCTAGGAAAAAATCAGCACCAGTGGACCTACCATCTCAGCAGGTTTGGGCTAGAAAAATACTGTGGTACTTATTAACACTGATGCATTTCCCTGTTTCAAACTACTTGCTCACTAAAATACAAAGGTTTCTTTTCCATTTCCTTCACACACAGGCATATCCTCTTGCCCCAAGATGAAAATATCCAGACTTGACATCTCATTTACTTGCCAATGAGTAAGTTTGCACAGTTGCAAACTTCATGTGAATTGGGGAGGGGAGGTCCTGTGGGTGCCCAGCTCTTCATGATACAGAGTAATGTGCAACTTCCTTATTCTTAGATAACTTGCTGAGAGGCAGCGACGTGACCTGGGAGCTTAAGAGCTGACTTTCACCAGGTTCTCTCTTATAATTGGTCTACCAATTAGACACATATTTCTATTTTAGCAGTTATTTGTCTAATATTTTCCCCCTTAACTAAATAGGAAGATTTCACTTCCTTCCCTTCAAGCCTTCCCCTCAATTGTTATCTGGCTACCAGCAACGATCTGTGAGAAAGTGTCTCAGAAATAGAGATTTCTGGCATGCCACCTGTTCATAACTCAAATACACAGAACTATATATAAATACATGACATGGAACAAAAATACACACACACACAAGGATCCTGGGTGGATTATCAAAATGCATTCAGCCTGCTCCCTCTGAAGTCAATGAAAATCCAACCCAGAGTGTCCGATGAGAGTAAATATGGTGAGGAAAACATATGCATGAGAAAGGCAGAACTGAAGCACAAGGCAGCTTGGAGGAGGTGCTTTCCCTGCGTACAGCACCACATCCCTGCCGCCAAGGCTCAAAGAGTTCATAGGGCACGAGGTCCCAAGCTTTCCAGATGTGTGTCAGAGCTCAGAGAGGGTCTGATGGACTTCTCTCTGTTCCGTGCTGATCTCTGCAGGAACAGCAACAATTGACCTTCCAAATGTCCGTTCTCCACTAAGATGTGGATTTAAAGCTCCTTTTAATGAGAGCTAGCATCTGGAAACAAGGAAGAGCAGCCAGCGTGGTGGCAACAGGCCAGCTCTGCTGCAGGCACCCCCAGCAAGCTCGTACAAGAGCATCCATGGGCTACTGTTGGCGGATGGCTTTGGGACAAAATTGTAGTTGCTGCCCTTGCCTTTTCCCCCACTGCCACAATCATCTGTTTGTTCGTTATCTTGCAGCGGGACACTTGGGCACGTCGTTTCTGAAGCTAGACTGGTACATTTTCATGCCGCTTTCTCACCCACGCTGTCCCTTGCATATACATCTACAGTACAGAAGGGATGCTTACTGCTAACCAGGACAATGAAAACTGGCCAAGAGATCCCACGGATGAATGCAGCCTGCCTCAGCACAGAACTCACTCTGGCTGGCACATGCAGATATCTGAAAGTTTGCTCTCTCACAGCAGGATTTTAAGATGATCCTCTGAGTTCAGACAAAATGACAAACTCATTTACATGTAAATTGCTTCGTAGCTTTGCAGAAAGGAAGGTTCTGCAGAGCAGTGTTGGACTCTGCATTTGGCCTGCCTTAAATTATAATATAAAAACAATTATAATAGTACAAATACTACTTGGTACACAAAGCACGCCCTCCCCTGCAAACCCTGGCATGCTTCGGTAGGTCCTACAACCCTCTAGTCAATAATCACCCTCTCTGCACAGAGAGACATTGAGTGACTCGCCTGAGGCCACAGAGGAATTCTGTAGCAAGTCCAAGGAAAGCTTTGTGGCTCCTAGCTCTGCTTCTTGACCAACATTAACCAGCCTCAAATATATGCAAAAAACATCAAAGCTGACTGTGCCGGGAAGAAATTAAATCAGAAAACAAACAGAAAACCAACCCTGGGGTACTGTGAGGCCTCCTGGACTTTGTTGTTTGATCAGGGGAGTTAAGTGTTAAAAGCTTTTGTTATACTTGTATTATGATCACACAGCAATTGCATAAACCTCCAAGTTATCTTGTAGGCAGAAAGGGGTGGAAGGAAAGCTGCACCTCCCCTTGACAAGGAGTGAAGAGTTGTCACCAAAAGACAATGGGAGAGGAAGGCTGGGGAATATGCATCAGAAACAACCTGCAGCAGCAGCAGGGGGTAAAGCCTGCGGTGGTTTGCTGCAGCGTATCCACAGGGCCAGCAGCTCTATGCAGAGACACAAGCTGGCACTGCAGAGACCAGCTCCTCTGCACACCATGTTTTGCTCCAAGGAGGAAGCCACAGGGATCTAGAGAGAGGGTCTCTTCAGACCGATTTTGATGCTTTCCAGTTCAAGTCTATCTGAAAGGAGGAAGGTCAGCAACAAGAGCCACCATAGCGAGGCTAGAGGGGAAAACAGTTGCATTAGGGCAGAACCCTGCTGAACAGGAGAATAGTTGGCTTTATTGAGGCTGAGTCTCCTCTCTGCTATGCCAGGGCAGCGGAGATCTCCACTTCATATGCTTTCAAGCAGCCCCCTGGATCCTATAGAGCTGCTGAAGTTGTCCCTGTGAACAAATGATCCTTTCTAGCTTCTAAAATTCTGTACAATAGCAAGGAAAAAATACTTGACAGTATCTCTTTAAAGATAAACACACTGTAAACAGGAGATCTCCCCCGCCCCGGTAGCTTTCTTCCTCCTGCTTGTGCAAAACCAGAGGTTGCGACCTTCCCTGGGGTTCAGGCACAAGGACAGGATGCATGAGAATAAAGTTGCCTCTGTTTGCAGTGATACCATAGCTAATAGCACCAAGACCAACACTTAAAACATGCCTAACTTGAGGGCAGGGAGGATCTGGGTTTGTTTTTCTTGACTGAACTAGAAAGTTCATCTTTAAATCTGTTCAGCTTCAAGCATGTGAGCTTTTGGCCTCCTTTAAACAGGGGAAATACCATTCTGTTTCTGAAAAGAAAAAAAAATAGCACATGGAAGAACAGTTCTGCAGTCAGTAAAAGTTTGGCTAACAAAAGGACTCCAGAGTCACGTAAAGAACATTTAATCCATGGATTATAGGCTCGCACCTGGCAGAAATGTATGTGTAAATACAGGCGTGCAGAGCGTCTACACCCTGGGCTAAGGCAGAGGGGAGTTCTGCAGCTAGAGAGAAAAAGGATTCTTACTACTAATTTTCATAGTTAAATATTTCTCACTCGCACTCACACATACGCAGGCTGCTCCCAGAGAGTTCAGCCTTGGGAAGGATAAAGGAAAGGGCTCAGTTCGGTCTGGGCTGGTGCTGAGTAGCTCCTCTTCTGTTTGCAGTGGTTGTGCAGCAAACTCTTTTTATTTGCAGGCAGAGTTTTTACTGCATTAATTATCCTGTGAGTCACTGGGTAATGGACAGTAACTTGGCTCTCCCAGTTGTTAGAAGAGTGTAATTCAGCTCTAATGCAGCGGGTTGTCGAACACGGCATCTGGCAAGATGGAAACTTTCAGTTTCTTTTCAGGCCAGCTGTACTCCTTTGGAAGTTTAAACTGTAAGACAGTAAAGAGAAACAGTTAATGCATATTGCTGCAACCTGCATAGAAAAAACCATACTTGTTGCGAAGGCAGGCAGCCCCATGTTATTATTGTTTTTTAAAACAAGAGGCCACTAAGAAAACATTTCCCCATCAGTATGTTTTGGACAGCAGTGGACATTAGATAATGTGGCCTGCGCCACAGCTGCCAAAGTAAAGTTCTGAGCTTTCAGCCCAAGTGCTGTTTATTTCATCAGATGAATGCTGGAGGGTTTCTGCCCCCCGCCCCCCCAATTTCCCCTTCTTAACCTCTCTGAAGGTTTGCAGCCAGAAGTGTCTTCCCTCTTATCTAATCATGTCCCTTTCATTTCACCTACCCCAGCCCCCAGAGCCCACATTTGCTTTAAAAGTAGACTTTGGGCAGCTTTCAAACCCCTGCTCATTCAAGGGTGGGATGCAGGTGAGCCAGCACAGCTCTGCTGGGGGACAGGCTTGCAAATGGCCACCACCTCCAGGAGGACAAACTGTGTTGCCCTGGCTGTGGAAAGCCAGAGTGCCTGCACAGCATCTACAAAGGCTCCACGGAGCCATACAATGCCTCGTGCTCTCACAGGCACTCAGCTGCTCAGGCTGTTTTGCAAACTCTGGTTGAAGCACACAGAATGGAGATTTTTTGCCCCAGTCTGGTTTACACAGCACTGGCTCTGGCCAATGTTTCCCAAACAAGTGCACTGGTCCCATCCTGCCACTCCAGGGCACCCCACCTTAGGCTAGGAAGTCACTCCAAAATCTCTGATCCCAAACACAACCATGCAGGGAGAGATCTCCAAGGAGCCTTACCACCAACCCTTCTCACAACCACATGTGACCAGTGCCCATGCATTCACACAGGTCTCTCAAACACAGGTCTGTGGAGGGTGTGGGATGTGAGAGGTGGAATCTCTTAGGCTACAAATCTGCCCCATCCACAGCTGAATGGCAACAAGTTCTGCATAGGCAGTTCACACCATCCCAGACTGAGGATCCAAAACATGTGGGGGATAGGTCTGGAAGCCAGTTTGCAGGATCATTTTGTTTTCAAAACTCTACTGCACCCAGTGTTGCACTGCCTTGCATTATAATATTCTCTGACACCCTGATGAGACTCCCACTGAGGAATCACACCAGTGACAATCTGACCTGGAGATGGCTAATTCAGAATGGTTATGGATACAGTGGTCCTCTCCTAGGAGAGTCCTCAGACCAAGGCCAGCAACACAATAGGTTCTCAGGGGCAACATGAATTACAGTCGGTACAAGGGGAGAGCAACCTGCAAATCATCCATCTTTATCCAATTACCTGTCTTTCTTTCCAGAAGCACCCTGTTTCTGAAGGACCTTAACACAGGCTCAGTGGCAGGTTCCTGCTAAAGCAGATGCCCTCCAGCTGCTGCTCCACAGCAAGGGCAGCTCTGTCACGAATTTGCTCCTGACCTTGCTCCACTTGCAGCTGCCCACAAGGGTAACCTGTTGTTAGTATCCATTGACCTTAGTATGCTGGCCTGCTGGTTCAGGGTCTTACCCATGATCTAGGGGCATGGCAGGAGGATTCTTCAGGATAGGGGCTACCATAAACTCCCAATCTTTATCCTCTAGGAAACAAACAGCCCAAGTCCCATTTATGGTTGTTTTTTATAAAGTCAAGCCCTGTGTACAGCTTGCACCATGTAACCTAGTGGCAGTGCACTGCCCAGGAAATTCTTCTGAGTTCACTGTCTAGGGCATGTGAAAAACATGCTAAAGATACTCAGACAGATTATTTCACTTAATTTCACCTAACACAGGTGGCTCTTTATGCAGCAATGGAAAGATTCTCCTCGCAGCACTTTGTTCTACCACATGAACATCATCAGCAACAGTCAGGGCTGCTGAGGAATGCCTTCAGTTGGCCCAGCCTGGGATCCTGCAAGTTACAAATCCTTGGAGGAATCTGGATACTGAAAGATCACATTTCATCTCAAGTATTTTCCTTTTTATAAACAGCAGTGGTTCCAAAGCAATCCTCTTGGAGAAGCCATCCTTTGCATTTGTTTGTTTTTCAACTTTTAATTTAGCAAAGTCACAGTAACTCGGAACCGAACTCTTGGTCGCGGTGCCAGGAGCTGCCATGCTCCTTGCCTCTCAGCGGACAGCAGAGGAACATGAGCTGTCCAAAGCCTTAACTAAAGGGCCTTCAAACCAAAGTGCTACTGGGCTTCCACGTCACTAGCAAAAATGAGCTTCGGATTAGGTTTAACTGGATAAAAGCTGGCCTGAAAGTCACTGCACAGCCTGCAGCGTGCTCTCCCCACTCACACAGTGAAGAACACCCTGGCATTAAGTCAACTCTGGATTAAACAATTAGAGCCCTGAGATTTTCTTGGGGGGAGGGGAGCAGGGCAATGGATGGGAGGGCTGCTCTACAAGCCAAGGAAAGTTTCTTTAGAGTCTGCAGGGAGCTGTAAAAAATGGGATTAAAAATATTACATGTCATTTCTGCCACTGCTCTTTGAAGTCAAGCAGAATATTTATATGGCATGCATGGGAGACGGGGTGTTAAATGTTCCCCAGGAAGAGATCACATGGCAGGGGGAAGTTTAGTACCACACAGCAAAGCTTTATAAAGCTCCCCTGGCTGCTGCTGTAACGTTTCCAGGCTGGTGATGGTCCTCTGCACGCCGTGCAGGGGCAGCAGGTGAAGGCCAAATAGCAGATGTGAGAAAGCCCCTGCCTGTTTCCAAAACCAAAAAAAGAGGCTCATACAACAGATTGTTCAGCAGTAAATGTGCTGCCACCACTTCCAGCCTTTCTGAAAGCAGGGAAGGTGATGTACTTGGAGCTGCTTGCAAGGACACTATCTCTGCATGGCATGGAGGAAACCCCCCACAGGCAGGGGCTGCACTGGTTTGATTTGGGATGCTCAGATATCATGTTGGGAAAGATGCTGGTGGAAAGGAAATGCAGAGTCTCTCTTAATATCTATCCCTGTCCTGTATTTCTTGCAATCCTTTCTCTCAGTGCCTCAGTTCACAGCAGATGTGAAGGTTTAGCAAGGCCTCAAGTCTGTGGGGCAGGCCCACAGCCTGCAAGCTGAGGGGAGGATCAAAGGCAAACTGCAGGATGGGCTGAGCTCTCTGTGACAGTACATGGAAGATATGGGAACGATGCAGCCTTACTTCCTCTGGAGAATTCAGATCTTCTAAATCTTCCAGCATTCTCTCTACGAACTCTTCGGTCAATAGGATCTGCAATGGAAATACAGTAGTTTATGCCTTCACACTCTTAGTTTTAGCCAATTGCCAGGAGACAGCATGGCTTCTGCAGAGAGCAGACTGTACCAACTCACTCCTTCCCCTGTGTCCTTCTTTCCCACAATACAAAGGTTTGAGGGCAAGGAGCTCCTAACTTTGCCTTCCACCCCAACCACTGAAAAAAATGTTGAAATTATACAGCAATCTTTTTTGACCCTCAATTATCTTCCTCAGTCTAAAATTAGAGGCTCGGCTTTAGACAGACAGAGTGGGGAAGGAGGAAAAAGGGTCAAGATAACAACTGTTGGAGAGACAGTGGGAGACAGCCACTTTTATCTGATCCATTGAAGTTAAGCTCACAGTTTAATCAGGAAACAGCAGCACAGGAAGAGACTGGGACCTGTGCAGAGTTGATGCTCCAGGCATGGGGAAGGCTTTGGCCCCGGTGCAGCACATTGTTCAGATGAACCAGATGCTGGCTATGGGAGGTGCTCCCAGAGGTCCCCATGCTCGGCACCTCCATGTTGGGATGGCACATGCCCATCTTGCATGCCTGTGTTGGGAAAACTTTTGGCTCATCTCAAAGCCAGCTGGCAAGCATGAAGCAGCCCAAGAAAACAGCTGCTGTCAAGTCAACAGTCCCGGATGCAGGCCAGGACCCCAGCTCCATGGAGTCCCCCAAGTCTCAGAAACCAGAGACACCATGGGGGAAACCAGCCCCAGGAATTCAAGTGGAGGAACTCCCACCCTCTTTTAAAAACCACGTGATAGCCAAAAGCAAACATATCCTGCCCTCTTCACAACAGCCGCAAAGGCCAGAGCTCCAGGCAGGACAGCTGGTTTGGCACAGGAGCAGAGCCGGCAGTGCAGGACCAGGCAAACATCCCCACGCAGTGAGGGGGCCTTGGAGCAGCATTCCTGGGAGTTAGGTTGCAGCAGCATCCAGTGGATTATTATTCCCATTTTAGCCTACAGGTTTATTTCTTTTCCCCTGCTCCTCCTTTCCTTCCTTCGGTCCACCCTTTCCTCCATCTCTGGCATTACTTTCCATCCTGAAGCAACCACCATCCCCATGCCCCCTTTTGCACCCCTCCCTTTCCCTGTTCTTCCCAGTCACGATCCACATGCTCCAGAGAAGGGACCTGTCTAGCACTAAACACTGCTGGAACTAAGTGCCCAGCTGCACTGCTCCCCAGCTCACACCGGGAAGAGGGGCAGCCAGGCTGTCCCATCGCCATGCAGGAAGCCACCTCCCGTGCCCACCGGCAGCTTGGTGCCAGGAACATCAGTGGAGAGCAAGTGACTGCCAGGGTGCCACGGGCAAGTGGAAGCCTCTGGGCTCCATTTTGGCAATGCATAGGCAGGACTATTGGACAGAAAGAGAAAGGGAAGATTCTGGTCTCCTTTCTTTGTTTGGCAAGAGAAGAGATCCAAAACCATCAAATCCAGATCCGAGAGCTACCAGGTGTATGCAGTCCTCTCCCCTCAATCATGCCACCCTGCTGTCATTGTACACAGATTTCTCAGGGGACAAGGGAACCACTAGCTCCTTTCTCCACTGCATTCCTCTCTTCACTTAACTTCAATGTGCAGCAGGCTCCAGGCTGGGGTTTATGACCAAGCTGCTCAGCATGGATGCAGGCACCTTCACCAGGCCTTTTTAATCATACCTTGAACCTGAAAAAACCCTGCTTCAGCTAGGAGCCAGGACCTTGCTGCTTTGGACAGGACTCTGCAATCTGGCACCAATCTGCAGACTGGCAAGCTGAGGAACGTTGCACTGAAAAGTGCAGTACCACCACAAACTGCTGCAGTCTCCTTGCAGGGGCCTGTAACTATTCTGCCTGTTGAATTGGAGATACTCATTTGCTGACTGTTTGCAGGAGGAGGGAGACGTCTGTCCATGTTGGAGGCTGGAGAGCAACCTGATCGCTCAGCTCAGAAGGAAGAGCTGGGTGGGGAGCCGGGGCTCTGCGCAGAGCAGATCGCTTTCTGCGGAGGTGCAGTCTGCAGTGGGGTGAGGGAATGAAAACAATTTGGCAGACATCAAAATCTACAGAACAGCCGGAAAAAGGAGGAGGAATTGGTATTCACAGCAATCAGGCCAGGAGGAAATGAATATTCAGCCATCCACGGATGAGTAAAAATGCCAGAGGTTGGGATGGGTGAGAGAGCAGGAATGAGGAGCTGCAGCTTTGGCAGGGAGACTAGAAGACAAGCACAGCAGGAAGACCCCTGGGTGCTCCCAAGGTGCCAGAGGCAGGAGAGAAATGGGAACCACGTGTGCGAGGCAGCCAGCTGCTCTGAGGCTGGAGGAAAACAAGACACGGTATGAAGGGGTAAACAGCAAAGGGTGGAGACAGGGAAAGAGGGGACAGGTCAGGTCCTGGCTACGCCACAGACTGCCAGAGTACCTACAAACCTATGTGGAGCACTGTGGCTAGCACCGAAACTGGGTGAAATGCCTTGAGATGGCTGAGCCCATCTGCAGCTCACTGCCCCCTCTCTGTATGCTGGTAATCCAGCTGAAAAAAACTCCCAAATTCCACTAATGTACTGAGCTGAACTGGCTCCCTGAAGGGTCTGACAAGTGGAGTGGGACAGGAGTCCACAGCTCAGCTGTCTGGTGGACTACATTTGGGGGTTCAAAGCAATGGCAGCCTGCTCTACACTGAGGAAAGATCACAGTGCTGTTCTGCCAGCCCTGCATGGACAGTTAACTTTGGCAGAGGGCAGGAATCACAGGCTGCAATGACAAACTGCTGCAGTGACATTCACACACACAGAGCGTGTCTCTCAGAACCCATCCTTAACAGTCCAAGTCAGAAAAAAACCCACCCCAAACCCTACTACCCCATGCTGCTGGGAGACCTGCCTTCCTTCCTGGAGAAGCAGGGAGACTCCAAAGTGCTGATGTAACCAAATGTACAAGCAGCCTCATCCCTCAATACAGGAAACTGACACTCTTGAGCTCTCCTGAGGATGCAGGGGGAAGGCATGTGCCAGCAGCTCACCAACTGCTGAAGAGGGCTTGGAAGCAAGAAGTATTGTCATCCTGGATTCGCGTCTAGACAAGATTTCTCCTGTTAGAAGTAGCACTGTCAAAAAGGCCCAAGAGCACTAAGGCCTGTGCTCATAGATCAGGCTACCATATCCACCTGCAATCAGCAAAACCACCTTCATGCTGGTGAGTGAGTCTTATGGAGAAGATGAGAATAAATCCAATCCCATCTCAATGTTACTCACAATATTTCACATTTCCAGTTCTTGTAGCATGCCTGCTCCTGCACAGTATGGTACCCCATTACATTAACACACACACAGACACACACACATATTATATGTGCATGATATTAAAGGTGACATTCCCAGGAAATAAACATGACAGACTGCCATTGCTCTAGGCACCTAATTTAATTTCCTCTGGGATTTAAACCTTAGAAGCTCAAATTAAACAAATAGGCCCCATTCACTTTATACTTCAGACCTGAATCTACAGTTTTCCTCTGATGCTTTTAACTGATCTTATCAACAGGACACTCCACAGAGATCCCAATGATGAAGCAGCTTATTCCCTTCCCAAAGGAAAACAGAGCCTCACTGTTGTGCTGCAGCCATGGGAAAAGCCGGCGCAATCTGCAGGGCAAACGAAGCCATCCCATGCACACTGAACAAGCCTTTTCTCCCATGAAATCTCTCGGCTGGAGCTGAGGAAGCAAAGGAGCGGTCCTCTGCGGTGGTGGGTGTCCCGGGTGCTGCAGCAGCCCAGTGCTCACAGGGTTGTTTTCACAGCCCTGTGCAAACATTTGGTCAGCCCAGCCTGCCAAAGCTGGTTACAGGGTGCAGCTCAGCACTGGCAATGGCTGTTTGCAGTATGAACAGTGAACGGCCTTGCCAGCCAGCTGCGGATATCTGAAACATCTCCTTGGGTGCTGCACAGTCCTGCTCGCACCAGGATCTCTCTGACCTGACCTAGAGAGGCCTGGACACAAGCTATCCCATTGCTAGCAGATCTAGATTCCATTTGCCATGTGTTTTGTGGCACCTAGTCATGCTACAGATGCTCGGAAGATGATCACTAGACAAAAGAGTTTTCTATCACAGGTACCTCCTGCACGGCTGAGGTCTGAAGTTTGGGTTCTCACGACTTCACTAACAGCTGCATGTGTCCAGACATGTTACAAAATACCAGGCTAGGCTGTCTCATTCAGGTGGATGTGTTCAGGGAACACATGCTGTCTCCCTCTCGTGGCAAGTCTCACCTGAGCTTGCTGAAATCTACTTCTTACCTACAGGGCTTACCTATGGGTCCTTACCTGAAGGAGTTTGTGTGGAAGCTTTCAGTGTGGAAGCTTTCATACCTGCAGCTGGCTGAGAAACCTGTACCGTGACTCATTACAGTTACATGGCTGCAAGTGTATGAAAAGAGGTGAAATCTAAAAAATGTACACAAAGTCATGGGGCTCCAGATGAGTTCAGCTCACTTTGAAAGCAACTGGTGCTTAGTAAAACATTAAAGACTTTATAGTCAGCTTACAGGTACGACCCCACAGTTAATTCCCCATCTCTTGCTACAGGGTTCGACACTCCCATGAGAGCTTGAAATTGTCTGCTCAGAAAACGCTGCTAAGACCAGAGGTCACACTGATGTTGAATGCCTGGTACAGCTGGAAAGACTTCAATGAAGGAAGACCCATAGAAGCTGAACTAGGAGTTGAGCTGCAGCTCTGTCCAACTTCAGGAAACACACTTTGTCCAGGGCAAGACACAAGCAATTGGCCCAGGTACAGTGAAGCAGAGGTGCTTTTACTGACAATACTCTCTTTTCTTGCCTACCTAGGAAAAAAACAAACAATCCCACACTTTGCCCTAGTGCTTTGTTTGCATTAAACACTTGCTCTTCTAGCAGGTTTGTCAAAGAAAGAAAACCATGTTTTATTAGTTCTGGACTTAGTACAGAGCTGGCTTGTATGGCCTAGCCAGAGAAGGTGGGGACACATCGCAATAAACCCCTATGTAAACCATAGCAACCCTTCTAAGAAATTGTTCATCCATCAGGCGCTATCCCTGGAACGGGTGGAGCAGTTGTATCCTGACCCACGTATTACCTGTTACATCTGCAAATATCCATCTACTTTTAGGAGTCCTTTGCCCTGAAAATGTTTCAGCTTAATTTTTGTCAGCAGCACAGCAAAAAGTGAAGTAAAAGTGTGTCAGCATTTCCCACTGAAATTCCCACCAATAAAATGCCCTGATGAATCACATGCTGTGCCACAGGCACCCCCAAGCCCATCTCTCTGCTCTCCCCTTGACCCTGCCTTCTTTGCACTGCTTTGCTCAGACTGCAAGTGGTTCAGGGCAGAGGCCTTGTCACATCATTGTTCTACGTCACGCTCAGCCCTGACGCTGTCTGAAGAGGCCACCTTGCTGTCTGAATCCACCACAGCTCTCATTACAACCTCAAAGGCACCAGTATTGCAACAAACACCTTTGATGGGAAATTCCACCGTTGCTCTTCCAGGAAATTCACAACCCTCCTTGTAAAGGAGAAACATCCACTCACAGATGCCTCAGGGACTCTATTGCTTCACTCTGCTATGTTACTACCCCAGAAGAGGAAGTATATGATGACATGGAAAGATTTTGACCTTGTGGAATCTCTCTATGACACTCCCAATTACAAGGACCTGAGATCCTTAGAACCTAGGCTGATGAGATCCGTATTGCAGACCAGGCTGCTCTGATTCAACACATAAATTTTGGCTCAGTTGAGGACAGGGCTGACAAGGGAGCCAAGACAACAGGCAATAACATTTTTTTCAGAGAGAAAAAGCAAAGGAAGAACAGGCATTTCAAGGAATGCTCCAAGTGGGTGGAAGAAAACCTATACAAAGTAGCCAAAAATGTAGTTTGAGAGGCAAGGAAGGGGCATTAGGTGGCTGGATAGACAGTGAGCTTAAGAAGGATGAAAGAACTTGACTCATCCAAAACTAGCCTGGGCAAAGTACCGGAGAACACGTTGCAGGAGAGTTGATATCGGGAGGATGGTGATGTCCTAACGGGACATTTCTACCCTGGAGTAAGTTTCTCTCAGTGTCTCATTCAGCAGTGAGGGAGACGAACACAAAGGGATAATGCAGCGAGGTTTTGAGGAGTGTTTGGGGAACACGATAAACTTACTGGAAAAGTGTTACCTTAGATTCCCACGACCTGCTTAAGGATTTGGGGGAAACCACCCAAAAGATTCTGAAAAAGTTTTCTTGAGTGGACAGCTATAACTTCTTTGGAGAAGACCAGGCTGCAGTTGTACATTTCTTAAAACAGCTTCTGGGTGTTGTCCCTGAGGTCACCATGCTAGGCATAACACCGCTATTCAAGTTTGTGGAGACCAAAAATCAATCCTATCTCTTCAAAAGAGGACTCAACCCATAGCTGCCACTCACAAGTGAGCATCTCAAGCATCAGAGTAGATGTTTCAAATGTTGCTTTGAACCTCTGCTGCTGCCATTATGCCAATGTGCATAAATGATTTAACATGTGGTTTAGCAGAGAGAAGAACCAGATGTGCTCATTTCCAGGGGAATGTCCTGACTCTACTGGAGGAGAGTCATTCTCTTGTGCACTCTGTCTCTTGACTAATTCAGTGTTTTATATGATGTGGAACAACTCCAATTGGACGAGCTGAGGAAGAACCAAAATACCCTATAGTTATGGCACCCATAAAGCAAAGAAGTAGAAATAAGGGTTCAAATTAAAGGAAAGAAATAAAATATGAGTTTCTCATATCCTATGCAAGTATTATGTCCCTCAAGTATTGATTAGAGAAGGCAAAACTTCTAACAACTCCAGCCCTATTCTGCAAAACTAGATTTTTCCCCTCTGTTTTTATTGAGGAAAACTTTCTTATTTCTGGTTTCATTCAACATAAAAGGATTTTATTTCAGCTTTTGGTCTCTTTAAGGCTTTTGTTTCAGCAGGAAAAACTGAAAATATTTCAAGATTGGCCTCAGTTTGATCTTCTTTCCCAGATTTTTCCCTTAGGTTGCCAAACCAAAAGAATGGATCATCCCCCATGACCCTGCTCACAGTAATCCCCCCTCTGCTGTGACTGCCAGCATAGATAGCGCATGTTGATAGCTCCTGCATGCTGGATGCTTCCCACGGCTTCCATGTACCTATCCTGCCTACAGGCACATTTAACATTTTCTGTGAGAGGTTTGACCTTGCTGTCCCTAAGCCTCAACTTATTTTTCCATGCTGGATGCCTTGTTTTTGATTTTTTTCTAAAGGTTTTTAGGGAAAAAAGGAATCGAGAGAGGTATTTTGGAAAAAGTGTATTTTGACAGGACTAGCAAATGCGTATGATCATTTTGTTGCAAAGTACAAGAACTACCCCTTACAAGGAAGGTGATGAAGATCAGCAAACAAGTGTTCTGGAGGACAAGTCTGACAAGCATGAAAATGCTTTGCTAAGTCAGAAGCCTCTGAAAGTACTGTTTGTCCACAGCCTTTCCAAGAAATGCAGAAAAATGTACTGAAGAGCCCTTCTTCATTGAGCACGTCCCAGCCCAAGGCAGCTCTGTCCCAAACACAGGGCAGAGGTAGCTAAGGAGTGATTTTCACTCTGACCATTCCTCTGAGCAGCAAGGGATTGCTATGTCACCAGGCATACCAGGATTAAAGGCAGGGAAACTCTCCAGTACTCTCAGTGTTTCTGTTGGAAGTCAGGCCATGTGGAGGAGCAGGAGAAGGAATCTGCCAACTTCAGTGAAGGGAAGGAGAAGAAAGTAAGAGACGGGCCAGGATGAGGGAAGACAGAGACAAAGAAAAACAGGAAGAAGGTCAGATTAGAGGTCAAAATGGAGGCAACACAAAGGGCAAGGAGACTGGAGAACCCCATTTCCACAGCCTCAGCATCCACGTGCTGTCTGACAGACATTGTGAACCTATTGGCATAGGAATCAAGCAAAGAGCATCCCCCAGCAGTGGCTGGTGCCAGAGGGTAACACCCCACTACTGCTGTGAGCTCCTCGGCTCATGCAGAGACACAGACTTTGTGCTGAGAATCAGGGGGTGCCCAGTGACAGTGAACCATAGCCTCCATCTGCCTGACAGGATTCGCCCTGAAATCAAGTAAATTACCTGGAAAAAAACCCTCTGCACTCAGAGACCAGTGACATTGGGCGTATAAAACTTTGGAAACTGCTGCACAGAATTTGTGCCATGCTAATTTGGCCCCAGCATACATCCGCCTCATGAAATAAATCTGCAATCACAGGATCACCTGCAGTTTTTCTTCCACAAGACCTCTGCCCTCCTCAGTCCTCAGGATGGTTCTGCCCACTAATGCAGCATTAGTCATCATTGCTTTTCATTATCATTCAACTTGCTTCTCCATTCCCTCTTACTCTCTTCCCTTTTATTTAATATGCTCCATCCAACTACTGTCAGCATGGATAACACTGGAAGTACCTCATCTGACTGTCTTTATCACTCTCACAAGTCTCTGATGTGCTTGGCCTCACATTTCTGTGAGGCAGGGAAGTGTTGCTCTCCACACAGCAAATGGAGGATGGAGGCTAAAAGAAGGTAAGAGACTTACAGTCACGGAGAAAACCTGTAAGAGCAGGAAGCTGAATGTGGGTCTTTGACATGGCTCCCAGGCTGACCCCCTACCCCAGAGAGATCCTTTGTACTTGTTCTTAATCCTGACCTGCATGAACAAATTTTAATCTTATCCTGAAATTGTTTCTGGTGTTCATCTGTGGAGCTGGAATGCCTGGCAAGCACTGAATTCATTACATCCTTCACAGGATGACTGGAAGGAGGTCTCCCTGAACAGACATAGGAAAATCAGTGAAGAGAAAAATGAATCTGAAGGTCCACCATCTCATGGGTGCCCATCTCAAGACTTGTAGGTCTCTGTTTTCCAGCCCAATCCCATGGGTCACAAGGATATCTGCAGGGGAATTCCTCCTGGCCTCCTCCTGTCACTGGGAACACAGATCAGACCTCAGGTCTTGAGCTGGGCATCTAGAAAATGAGCAACACAAACTCCCTTGCCGGGTGAGAAGTTTTTAGCTTAAGACACTGGAATAGCATCATGAAAGAAAAGTGCAGTAGAGGCAGAAACAGGATCCAGTTCTCCAGGGCAATATTTAACAGGCTTTGCTGTAAGACTATCATGATTTTTCTGCAATTAGCTGCCTCATTCACTACACACCTTCCAATTTTGACAAACAAATGAAGTGGAATTCCTATATGCAACAGCCTACTTTACTCCACATTCCTGATTCATCCCCCAAACACACTGCATCTCTGTGCACTGAATGAGGCAGGCACGCTTTGTTAAAAATAGCTGTAATCCTTCAATTAGATATTGTATTGAAATACACGTGTAACAGGGGCAAGGCTAAAGTGCAGAGATATTTCTTAAATTCTGTGTGCTAGATTTTAAAGTTAACAAGGACTCTTTAACTATAGGTTTGTTTTTATTGCACTGTATTGGCTCGTATGTCAGAGTCTGCAGCAATATCTGATGCGTAACATGTACGCTGCACATGATCAAAGACTTCAGTGTCATCTTCTTCCCTAGAACAATGAGTGCCTAAAGCAGCAGGAGCAGAAATTATCTAAAGGTAGTGTTAAACAAACCTCCTTCTCCCCTCTGGGGAGAGTAAGCAGTCCAGGTGAGCAAGGCAGGAGGAGAGAACAGCATGCTTTGTGCTAGACAGGCAGAGAGCTCCACATGAAAGCAGAGGAGCTTTGCAGAAGCATGTCCTGACTCCCATCACTGGAGACTTAATGATGGTAATTCCCAAAGGATGATGCATGCTGACAGGCTTTGACACAAACTACCCCAGGATAATATTAATATGTATTAAAGGCTCAGGCAACTTTATTGGGACGGGCTTGATCAGTAACACATTTCAACACAGCGTCTCTATCATCTGTTGGAACAAAAGTAAGGGAGGGAGGGAGGGAGGGAGGGAGAATACACGCACAACCTCACCTTGCTTTGGGAATGTTTTTGAGACAAACAAGGTCAATCTGTGATGAATTGCACGCTTGGCACAGCTCAGACGTTGGACCAAGAACCTTGGACGCTCCACCACAAATACGAATGTCACTGTGGGGCAGTTTATGTCGGAGTCTGTCTGCATGATACGCATCCTTAACCCTCCAGCATGGGGCCAGACATCTCCTGCACAGTCTTTGCCTGTGCATCTGGAACATCTACCCCTTGGAAAGGAGAGGAGAGGTGCTTAGGAGGCAGTGTGGGGGCTCTGCTGTCACATCACTGGGGGGAGTGGAAGAAAGAACCGCTGAAGCCTTTGATCATGTGTAATGTTAATGCAAGTGTTACACATCAGAGACTTTGCCACAGTAACTAGCATATAAACAGGAGTCTAGTGTTAACAAGGAGGACTTCTTGAATATGTTTGTACATTTCTGAGTTAAAGCAATTTCCCTATTCAACAATACATGACACAGTGGAAGAAGTTCAGAAATAAACCAGCCTGACATGCTTAGACCTTTAATAGAATTTAGCTTCTTAGAACTAATTAAATGTTACTTAAGTGAAAAAAAAAATTCCAAGTACTTGGGAAAGGTGCCAATTTGACAGTTCTGGAGAATGAAATAATCTAATCATCCCCGGAGCATGGGCAGCAGCAGGACAGGCTTCCCCCACTAACATGCCTTAAACGTGACCTGGAAAGACTGTTGATACAAATGGGCCGTACAATCTCTGTGGTTGAATGACTCCTTGCTTTTTCTGCTGAGATTGCTAAAGCAGTTCCCATTGAATACCAGCTGTGGTGGTGATATGGACACCTGTCTGGTAGGAATGGTGCTGGGACCTGCCAAACTCCTGTCATCTGCTAACCCTCCACTGGAGCCCAGCGACTCTCAGCTCATTGCTCAGCCTGGGCAGTGGGGGCTGAGCAGCAGTTCTCCGGGTGCAGCAGCTCTCCAGCCTGTCCCACCTTGGACACACTCCACTCCAGCCCACAAAATGTAAACAGGAGGTACTGTGTTTAGTCTGCAGGTTTGGGCTTTCACTGCACCAAAGCTCAGGCTCAAGAGAAGTCAGCCTCTGGCTGCTGCTGAGTCGAGGTCAGGATTTTTCAGGCTCTTATTTCTCCCCTAGGATAGGGAAAAAGTCCACAGGAGAAAAAGCCTGCCATGTCTCCTCTTCTCCACAGTTTCTTCATTTACTTGTCTTTGCAACAAGCCCCTGCATTGCAGTGATCTGCTTTCAGCCACCAACTCTCCTTGGAGCTCCTCACTTGCCTGGGGTCCCAAGCAAGGGAGGAGGAAAATCCTCTCTGGGCCTTGCTGTGAAAGCTTAGCAGGGCTTGCCAACTCAGCCAGCCCAGGCTGCAATGGACTAAACCAAACTCAGCTTGCCTCCTTGGAAATTTCATGTACCACAACTTCTTTTGCTTCTGAAGCAAAGCCACATGAACCTCCCCCTCCCCTGCTCCCAACACCACAAGGGACTGCTGAGCATGGATCAAGCCTCCCATTGCGTTCTAAGCCAAAAGCCTCAGACACTCCCACATGTATCTCACAACCGGGTGCTACTCCTGTTGTCCCAGGCTGCTTTCAGCCTCCCTTCCTCCCCCATCCAGCCTGTCCTCCTTCATACTCAACAGGATGGGGCAGGGGCCAAGAGCAGAGCTGGTCCTGCCAGACAAGAAGATCTAATACATTGACCTTGTGTAGGAGACAAGCGAGGAAACTTGTTTCTCCCTGCCATCTGAGCCAGCAATTCTTCACCTTTCCATCCCACCTTCGCCAAAAATCTTACACAGTTTTCAGCACCAAAGTAACACGCATGAAAACAACCAGGTTCATAAGGGTTAACATGTCTGAATGGTGACATAATTATTGCCATTCTTCACTGTTTACAGGTTACCTGACTACTCTACACATCAATACATTTCGAGATGTGATGTAAATGCAAACAAACACTCATGTTTGGAGTTAACACAGTCACAAGATCCTGTGTATCATGTGTTGGCAAGCACAGGAACCAACAGCAAATGACCCACCCTTAAACCTGACCCTTTGCTGTTAATCATTACAGGAGAGTTGCACTTTCCAGTCAGTACAATCAAAGCACACAGGCTCTTTGAAAATCCCTACACACGAGATGCTTCTGGCCAAGATCAGCTCCTTTACAAGTCATACAGCTTTCAAGGTATGATGTCCTCCAGACATATGAACATGGGTTGTGGAAAGCCTTAAAAACAAGTCACTAGAAGGCAAACTGCAACATTGCAATGCTAAAACAAACCCCTGCCTTCAAAACAGAAGGGGAGGTAGGACTGCCACAGTAACAGCGAAGGCAGAGACAACTGCACACATAGTTCCTCAGAGATGGGCTTTTCTGCATTAACACATTCCTCCAAGCTTTTTTATTTCTGCAATATGTTTATAACCATGAAGAAATTCAAGAGTAGAATAGCGCTATGCTGTCATATCATTAGTGTATCACTGCTCCATAGGGCTGACCCTCAACACCAAGCAGATGGGGATTTTCCATGGAAAATCTGAGATACTGAAAACATCTGGGTGCAGAAAATGTGTGGGTGCTTCAAGCCATCACGAGCTTTTGTCAAAGAATCAACAGGAAAGAGCTAAAACTGAACGAAACAGTGCTCTCTGTGCTGCTCTCCCATTTGGGATGATGTTTAACTGAGATTTTGGCTCTGTAGGATCACAGTCCCACAGCTTTCTAGCTCTTCCGCTTTGGCTCCATTCTTGTTTAGGTCATTCCACTCTGCCTCCCCAAATTCCTTTCTGGAAGAAATCAAGAATAAATACAGCCTGTAAAGTGTTTGCCATGGACTCCAGGAAATGGACACTACTGTATTCACAGATGATTTTTGAACTTTCCAGCCACTGCTTATCAATATGAGTTCCATTAATACAAATAGTAACATTTCACCATTATTTTTTGAGTCCATAATTACCAAAATTATTATGCAAGTGCTATGAGAGATGTTGCAGCAGAAAATACAGGTTTGTTACACTTTTAAGTCACATAAGCCCTTAGCAGAATCATTTTTAGGACACAGTAAAGGAGGAAGGGGGAGAAACAGGAAGGAGGCTTTCTCACTTGTAACCAAGGTCCATGTGCTGCATAGGGGTGCTCCTCTGTAGCAAAGGCTCCTTCTACTCCTGTTGATACAAACGTGATTGCTGTATCTCCTGTAATACTTTTATACGTAAAGTGCCGTCCATGTAAGAGCCTTCCCCTGGAGAATTAAACGTATGTGCATGAATTGAGAGGGTGTGCACAGCATTCAACACAACGATGAAGATACATCACTATATAGTTTCTGCCATCAGCGTGGGAAACCATTTTGAAGGCAGTAACTGTTAATTTTTCAGGAATATGTGAAAGATTTTCTCCAAAAAGCAGGTCACAAGCCTCCTTCTGAGGCAGGGAGCTACCCCTCATCTCTCTCCTTAATCTCAGGGCCTTGTTACAGAACTAGAATACATCTAAATCCCACTGCATGCCTATCCCCATGATGAGGTGCTTACGTAGCTAAGGGCAGGAAACTGCCAGTAAGATGAAAACTGCAGAAGAGAATCCAGACTCCACATCATGTGGGAATGCGAAGATGCATTTCTAAGAAGGCTCATTGCTGGAGGCAAACTTAACTACTATGACAATACCTAGTAATCAATTGCCCTGGTGCTTGACAAATGTTAGCTGTATTACTTAAGCTCATGCCTAGAAAATACACATACGTGGCCAGCTACAGTATCCCTTCTGCTTTTTTCATTCAATGCAAGGGAAAATCATGGCTCTGGTATTTAGGCTGAGAGCATGTGTGACATGCATGCATGGCTGCTAACATGCAAGAGGGAAAACTTCAGGTAAGACATTTAGTGCCTAACAGAGTCACAGTTGATGAGTTAGTGCTGGCCAGCTGAGCTGTGGTAACTGATCAAGATAGGCTGTTTACACATTTATGATGTAAAATAAAATATGTTTGTATTAACTATCCCATTGGTTTCTCAACAGGCACAGGCAAGTGTGCACCTGCTGCTGATAACTCTGATACTACCAACATGTAACTCATTAAGCTGAAGTAACTCAATCACCTACAATCGTTTGTCTCTACCCCACAGTTCACGTTAAGGACTACAACACTTGCACAGGTATTTCCTGACTGAAATTGTGGAAAACTAGAAGGCAGCCTGAACCTTCAAAAGACAACATGTAGAGTATGCATGCAATGTTTTGCTACTTCACTAATGTGACATAATTTGTCTAACAAACACACTCGTATGGATAAACTGACTGGAAACAGGCTTCGCACAACCACTTAAATATTTGAGTCCATAAGTCAGAATTAACAAGTTAAAGGATTTTTTTGACAGAGTATGTTAAGTCATCCCTTCTTTATCACACAGTTGCTAGCATTAGACTAATAAAACCCCCTCCTATACTAACCCTGTTCTGCTTCAGCACTCAAAATACACTGGAGGACATAAAAAGAATGAGAAACAATCTTGCCATAATGAACACACATGCAAAGAATCATCTGTTTCCAATGTGTTTTGGCAAAATATGTCAGCTCTGGCCTTTACAGACCCATTGCATGCATGTCTGTAGGGTGAAACAATGCCACAAGGCAAAAGCAGCATGCTAGCACAAGCTGAGGGGGAGGACAGCTTCACTCACCTTAGACAGAGGGGAATGAGCGCTCCGGACTCCTGGTTAAATTTCAGGTGTACGCTCTCCAGCTGCCTTGTGCGGATTAGCTCGTGAGGAATGATGGCTGCTGAGCTCTCGCTTTCTAAACTGTCCTTACGGCTTCTAAGAGAAGAGACAAAATGCACATTTATTCAGGATGCCAGTGCTGTGTGCTATTTCTGCTGTGTTTCAGAGCAACTACAAATATTGAAGGAAACAGAAACAAACTTATGAAGACACATCTAAATTTTCATCACCCCTACAGAGACAGCCTCCCTCAGACTACAAGTCCCAGCATGCAGCTCTTCACCTTGATTTGACAATCTAGGATCTGAATTGATGCATACACACGGTGCATCCCTTTCCAGTACAAAAGAAATATTTTTTCTGGAAAGAACTGGAGCAAAACTATACTCCCTAAACCCCCAAACACAATAAAATGGTTTGGAAGAATTAACAGGTGTGCCCTCCCTCCTGGTTTTGCTTTATCTTCAGGATTTTTCAGGCAGTGGTCTGTAGGAAAGAGTTGTCCAGTCCTTTGTGTCCTTGCTCAAATATCTTCGAGGTCTGTGGCATACCTACAATTGTGTTCAAATCATTCCTTCGCACAGTTCAACCCAAAGGTTTTGAGAATCCCCTGCTTCCACCAGCATCAAGTGCAACAGCCAAAAGACAGACTCTCCATGTGACGAGTAGGAGATCCACAGATTGTTTTCCCTTGTAAGTGGGGCTGCTTTAAGACAATGGCAGCTTTGCTTTCTTATTCATTCATTTCTGCAAGACCAGCATATTATGAAGCTACGACTAAAGGTTATGTTGTTATATGATTAGGAACGTTGCCAGACAAAATCCTCTAGATAATAAAATGGTCTATATCAAAATACTTGACCATAAACACTTTATATGTTCAAAGAGCATCAGCGTGATGCCTCACTTGGCAGTACAGAACAAAGAATGAAGGACAGGGTGGGTTACAATTTTATGGATGACATGGACTGATGTGAAGTGTTTGATATATGATTTATCTTTTTGTCACCTGGCATTCCATGTGAATTTAACAGAGGTAAGACTTTTTAAAGATAGTTTCTATAGTACAGAATCATCAGAGGAGAGGGACAGGGAAAGCAGGAGGGAACTGAGATGCCACATTGAAATGTGTCTCCATTGTGCCAGACATATCAAAAGCCAATTAAGGCTATCAAGCTGTGGTCCCATTTGGGAACATTTAAGTGTGGATCCTTCCTCCATCCAAGTTGAACCATCTTTAATGTACATCTGGAAATGATTGTAAAGAAACAGCCTGACCCTCGTGAGCTTATCTAAATGATACCTTTACTTGATTTTACCTTGGAGTGTTGTCCCAAAATTACTCCCATCAACCACACACATAGTAGTGCAGTTCAGTGTGAATTCAAGTGCAGATACTTCTGCCAGGTCACCTAGTCCCAGGTGAGCCCTTCACCAAGCAGCTGAGCCGCCCACTCTGAAACAAGCTAAAATCTGATATCTCACGGTGCAAACCTGCATTGCCAGGACAGAGACATGCAGGAGAAAGATATCAGAGCTCAGCTCCCTGCAAGATAAAAACTGTAAAACATGTTCCATGTTCTGCTCTAGCAACACAAAAGAGCAATAATGGATCCAGCAGGGACACAGTAGGTCAGGACAGAGCTTATTCACAGGGTGGGCTGACGGACTGACAGTCAGCAGAGTATCAGTTTAGTGGGTTAACCCTGAAGCGAAGACACAACATGCTTTGTAGTCCATAGGTGGCACTTAAAGTTGTGTTTAATCTACTTCAGCAAACATTTTACAGCTCTTTGTAGGTGGGGTCTTCAAAGAGTGGAGTGGGCTAGCATTTTGCAGGCTGATTACCTGAGAAGTGCAGTTACAGTTGATTAATGATCAGTTGACCTTAAGCTAAGCTTTGTCTCAACTTCCTTATCAGATCTTATATACACAGTGAGCTGTGGGAAAGTCAGCCTGTGGTCTACAGCTTCCAATCATTCATTTATCAGCCCCTACCAAAAGGGTCAGCCATTAGCAACGCATGATTTTCAGGCAAGCCATAAGCTTGCACTCCTAAATGCAGTTCCAGAGCTTAGGCACCGTGGAGCGGATCAGGAGTTTTACAGCAATGTTATTGCTACAGACAAGAGACTGTGCCCTGCTCACCTGGACTGCCTAAGCATTCCGGGTGCGTCCCATAACACAGCTGTGGGTTCATGCTTCTGCAGGACAGACAGCTGCAGGACAGCTCCCCATACTCCTGGGCTGCAACCTCCCCCCACGAGCTGAAGGTGGGTTTTTAGGTTTCCACCATGCTAGCCAGTACAGCTGCTACAATGGGGCTGCAGTCCGGAGGGGAAACAGCCTCCAGTTGTTAATGCAATAATAGGAATGACGACAATATTCTGGAGGCAAGGGGCAAAGCTTTCTAAGTCTTATTAAAAACAGCAAATGCTGTTTGTCATTACATGCTCAAGAGAAGATGTTGACTAATGTATAACTATCAAACGGAACTGTCATGACTTTAGGGCTGTCAATAATTATGACTTCACATTAATATGTAACCAGCCCTTCTGTCAAAAAGGTAAGACAAAATGGCAATACTTTGTTAATACAAAGTTAATACTTTGAATGACATGAAAGTATTAATCCTTTTCACAAAATTTTTCCAAAATAGTCTTTGTTCCTTATTTCACTTCAGTGGAGCTCACACAATTTCAGATATTTAAAGTTAAGGGTGAAACTTCAATAGTAGAAACCAAATAACCTTTTATCTAAGCTATACCTTTCTAAACAAGAGTTATGTGTTGTGGACTGCACTTAACACACCAAGAGGCCACAGTGCCATCACTTTCAAACATGGAAACATATTGCATGACATGGGGACTCAGCAAGACCAATTAAAATTCTCTCTTTGGAACTGGAAATCCTTGTGCTGGCCCTTCCAAAGGATAATTGCCCAGATGAAGGGTTGGCAGGACCTCTAGGTTGTTATTAACAAAAAGCTCATGTTGTAACACACATTGCCATCTACAGCTTGTAGTTTTCAGACTTAGAAAAAAACCATAGAAAATGTTTGCTTTTTAACACTAACATGCCTGGTTTTACGACTGTCAGTTACCCGTAAGTCATTGCTTCCTCCACCCCATCACCAAATAAATCAGCAGCAAAAGTCAGTGGAGTTTTACTTGTTATGACTAAGATCTAGCTGACTATCACGTAAAATGTTGCGAACTTTGTCTATTCCAGATTTAATACTTCATCCAACCCACACAAAAAAATTTATGTTTCTCAGTGTCCAGAAAAAACAAGTCTGCAAAAGCCAGGGTTGCTGCATTAGGAAAGGCAGCAGATTTAAATGGAAGCAGCATGCCGGAAATGCCCCAGTTTAAGGACTACACATCTCATGTTTTGTGAAACTGGAGGGGAGTTGGAGAAGATTAAAGCACATTTCCCTCTGATTGGGGGCTTGTGGGAGGTGTAAACGTGGGCAGTTGTCAGATTAATTCTTTAGATGATTACATTCTTTTTGTTTCTTTAAAGCTGTTTGTAGTCGGTTTTGATGTCTCCTGTTCTGGGCAAGTGTATTGCTGCAGTTACCAAGGTGACTTTAGCTGACTTTCAACTATTTTTTCCAGCTTTGGTTTCTACCAGTAGTCTGCTTCTGGGTGGAGGAGAGCGGGAGGAAATTATGTTTGTTGTTTTTTTGTTAAATCTCATGAATGCTGATTAACATAAACTTAACCAAAGCCATATTTGATTTTTTTTTCTATTTTTGAGAAAGAGAGAGTGGTCAAACCATTGCAAAGGTGTCCAGTGTGGCCTGCAGCTTCCCCAGACCTCTGTTAACAAGGAAAGGGCCTGAGGATAATCCACATCCCAGCGTGCTGTGCCCCTTCTCAATGTGAGAGGCCACACACTGGAACCTGTAGCCTCCTGGGGGCCCTCTCATTGTATTAAAGATGAGGGTGGCTGCAACCTGCTTCATTTTATGCCAGCTAACAGCAGCCCGTGGGGATCCTGGAAAATTGCCAATGTAATCACTGGATTGCACAAAGTTTGGATGTCCCCTCCTTCTAAGTCATGTTTATAGCAACCCCTTCTCAAGCAACCACTGGCAGTTATTTTATGGGATTCAAGAATAACCAGGTTGATCGGATTAAGAAAGGTTTATTTATTCTTGCACTTGCATTTCACTTTATGATCAGAGCACTTGATCTCATGGAGCATAATTTTGCTGCATTTCCAAGCTACTCTCTCAGGTACCAAAATCACTAGGGATATGCTGTTGGAAGCTGGCCGTGGTAGGGGCTCTTTGTAGGAGTGGGTGCCCACTGCATCACCAAAGTCAGTTTCTCTCACTGGTCTTTGCTTCCTCCATATAAAACCCAGCACTGTGAGTTAGCAAATGCAAACCATCAGTGCAAGCTTACACAGCTGGGAGAGAAAGGTCGGACCACTTTTTCTTTCTTCCCCGCCCTTCTTCCCTTTCCAACCGTGGCTATTTCAAACCTCCTCAATCCCTCACTAAGATATGGTCAAAGATCACTTAAGTGCCAACAATCTTCCAGAGCCTTTCCCACAGTTTCCCCTGAAGGGCAAACCAGCAGTTGTGGGAAAGAGCCTTAAGCATCTTGGCACACAGAGCTACAGCACGTCACGAACACACAGAGGCAAGTGCAGAACTGGGGAGGACACGGTTACACAGCTCTTGCAGTGGTCACTCTGGGACAAGGCTCGAGTGCTCAGACCTGGGTGCTCCTCAGCCTGGTTAAACAGGATGGTGACGATGTTCTGTGTGCATTTCCTGGCATGGAAGGGCTGCAAGGACAATGCCAGTAGCAACAATCCTCTTGCCACTCACATATCCCTTTGGAAAGCTGCATAATAATTACTGTCAGAGCTTGCAGGGGCCAGACTGTTCTAAAACCTGCAGCTGAACTGGGATTGAGAGATTTAGGCTGTTCCACTGGCACCCTGCAGACTCATGAGTGAAGTCAAACAACTCTTTTAAGCTTCAGGTTCCCCGTCTGTAAAACTGAGACATTTTTCCACATAGGGGTGTTGCAAGGATTAAGTCAATGTTTGCAAAGCACTTTTGGATTCTTAGATGGGGAAAGCTATGCAAGAGTGCAAATTATTAGCATGGTGACTGCTCTGCACTTCTACTGACACTGGTTTTCCAGACATTTACGTTTTCAGTTTGCAAGCCTGTCACCCAGCACTCAGCCTCATGCTGAGAGACACTCCCTGAAGTATATCGCCTCCCCCCGTTCAGCATTCCTGACTCAAGCAGGACACCACTGAATGGCATTGCAATGAGAGAGCATGCCTAAATAAGCAGGACTGGATTGGAAACTTACTGCTTATTGGTTGCAGAATCAGAAAGCCTAGCCAGAACCAGACAGTTTCAGAGAATGCTGAAATGCTCCCCTTTATGTAAAGTTTGCCTCCAAGAACTGAAGACAGGAAACGAGCTACACAGACAACAGCTTCCCTCCACCCAAGTGAAGCAGATTCAAAACCCAATGCAACTGGGAGAAGCAAAGGGCAGACTCGTCTCGAAGCAAAACCTACATCTCGGTATTACTGTCAGAGCTTCCTCAGAAATGCTGCTCAGATGGAGCTCGTTAATGTGCATTAACGCAATGCTACCCCCTGACAGGAGAAATCCACACACCCTATTTACCAAGTCAGAGGAACTACAAGGGCAGTGGACTCCAGTCCTGGAAGTGGTGCCACTATTACTCATGTGCTCCAAACCAGGCACATCGTGTGACAGTCTGGGGTTATCCTGGGAGGAATTCTGGAGTGACACAACTCCTCCTTCTTCCTACAAGCACCTGAGATGCTGAGGGTGCAGTGCTCCAGCAGATCACCGCCAGGACAGTCCTGCCAGCCCCACCTGCCGGAGGGTTGGTCCCTACTCTGATTGCCAGGAGCCTGCCTTCATTTCCCTGCACAGCTGCAAACTGTTCAGGGCTGGATGGTATATGAGCTACCAGATGTTCAAGTTTCCCTATACTCAACCTGTCTTTCTGCCTGGAAGTTGAATGTAGATGGGATTTGAGGTCTTTGTGGGTCCCTGGATGAATGATCACAGTGCATGAGGGGACCAGCACAAGCACAGTTACCTGGGAAATCCCAGACAGAAATATGAGAATTAGGCATATTGAACCACACCACTTGATCCTTCTTAAGAATGGGGAGAGTGATAAACAGCAGAGACATGCTGGAAAAACCTTGTCAAAGTAATACAACCTTGGGAGACCTTTTTCTATCACTCAAACCTCATCTTCAGACACTGGGGATGTGCGTGGGAAATACCTGAATCCCGGCACAATGAAATGCAAAAATTACAGACAATTTTAGCTTCAACACGTGCAGTAATGCAGTGTGCTAGCTCTAGGTTTCTACTCCATGTCTCAGCTCACTGTAGAACAGTCTGAGTCAGCCAAGAAGCAGAAAAACACCAATTTCAGCAATGCTGCATGATCAAGGGGACCCTTGAGGGGTAGAAAAGGTCAAGAATTCCCCTATCCCAACCCCGGTTCTCACAGCAACTGTGGCAAATTAACTCCTCTGTCCTCATCTGTAGCATGGAGATACTACTCACCTACCTCACAGGAGAGCACAGAGCTAATTACCAGGGACAACTAAAGACTCAGCCCCAGAAATTATTACATCAAGATATTAAATAGTGAATGAAGCAAGACTTCACAGGTGTCACTGAACTTTGACATCTGGAACTTCCAGCCCACTGAAGTCTTAACAGCAGCAGTGTTTAGTCTGACATTTAAAAATCCCCTATGGATAACAGCTCTCCATATCCAACAAGAGTGAACCTGCGTGGCTCAGGAGACTGGGAGCCTTGCCTTTCTGTCTGAGCGGCACCTACTAAGCTGATGGGTCCTAGGAAATAAATAATGTGCCACTGAAAAGCACATTTGTATTCATACACGCCTTATTTTTCCAAGAGGTAATTGACAGTATTTGGTTACCTATGGTTGAAATGATTAGTCATGTTTCCAAAGATTAATTTACATGTTCTTTTGTTTAATACGTATGAACTGATTTAATGACTGCTTATGAACTGAGCTAACAGTCATTTTGAGAAACAGATGTCCGATGCAGTTTTAAGCTTTAAGAGTGCTTTTATTCATATCCTTAGGAGAAAAAGGGCTACACAGTCTACAGTAATAATACTAATGAATCAAAGTACTACAGCTGCCCAACAGGGTTTTGACAGAAACCAGCTTTTTCTCAAAGGAACTTTTTTTTAGGGCTCTGGGACAGTGAACAACTGGTAATATGCATGCTACATGTAAGTATGTGCTTTGCTGGAGCCAAAACACTGAATCAAGCCCTATCTGCAACCAAACAATGTGAGGCTTTTGCATAAGTGGTGAAAACTGTAGCTACACAAAGACTGAGAAATCTGTATGGAATCTCGATCCTCTATGTTTTATATAAATAAATATTTGAAAGTTTGAGTGTTTCTGATACTATTTAGTGACACTGAATGCAGAACAGGTTGTCTGCTTCAAGCCCTGATAGATTATTGTGTGTGGGTGGTAGGGTTAGGATAAAAGAAAGGGAAGAAAGCTACTAGGAAAGCAGTTGGTGGTTGCAAACCCATGATAAATAAACAGCACATTCCTCTTCTGCACAAAGCCATTAGAGTCTGTGTCAGACTTTACCATCCTAATGTCAGCTGGGTGCAAATTTGACAGCCTGGGGTTCTGCAGTGCTCCCTATGGAAAGCAGATTTGAAACAATTTGCCATGCCCCAACAGAGCATTTCTGTCAAGTTCCTAAAGAGCTTCTAATGCACCAGTTATTCACAGGACCCTTGCAAAGAACCACGGGTTTGATATTTTATGGTCTGGTGTGTACAGTGCAGGATATGATTACACACAAGCCTGCTTCCCATCAGCTAGCACCTCGTAATCGTTAACATATTTATCCTTGTGGTGCCTCAAGAAGATGACATTGTTATTAGTCCCATTTTATAGATTCAGAAACTGAAGCTCAATAGCTAAATGACTTGCCTTTGATTACACAAGATTTATAGTGAAGGACAGAACTGAGTCTCAGCCCTACCGGGCCCAAGCAATCCAAGCAAGGATCACACCAGAAGGACTAGATCTACGTGCAGAATCATCCTTCATCTCAGGTGCTCGTAAGTCCTACGAAATGGTTATATCTGCACTGGGATTTGTGCCTTTTGTGTCTCAGCCTTTATCCCTGTAGGTACCTATAGGGAACATGGACGTAGATACATTACTGCATGTAAAAGCTGAGCTCGTAAGTTACATTCCTCTGCAGCAGCTGGAGATGAGAGTCTCCATATCATACTCTTGTACTTAATAGCACATTGAGCAATTTTGCTCAAACGCATAAGACATGCTGAGACAGTGTATTAAGAAAGGCTGAGACATAATAAGATCTTCCTCTTCTACTTCATCTATACCACACTGTTCTGGAAAATATGTTGACTGATCAGTTTTAGCCGCAGTAAGGGTAATCATCAGTACCAGTTAGTTAGAGGTTGTGAGTAAACACTGCTTTCCAGCACAAACCAGCCCTTTCAGTACGGTCAATGCATTTAACAAGTCCCATTGTATCTGCTACATGAATTTGAGAAGAAAAGCCACTGCAAAAGTAAAGAAGACCTTTCTTAAACTCCTCTCAAAGCAGTCAGTAAGATGGAGGAAGAAAGTATTAGGACACACCACTGTTTTGAGATCTCCCCTATCCCTCCAATAGTATCACCAGAGTAACACAGCTGATAGCTCTTTCCTTAACTGAAGTGCTGTCATGGAGAAACAGGGTAGCTATCAGTTTCCCCCGTGGTAACCATAGACTTCAGTGAAACGTATTGATCTTCTAGGAGGCAAACACTGGGAACCAGCCATTCCTACCACTCAGGCTTCAGGCAGGGTAGGTGTGCAGCTGCTGCAGGTTAAGAGAGATTTGCAACAAAGAGCACAGTCACACAGATATGAGGCTCTGAATTTGACCTGCCTTCCTCTCTGTCTCAGAACAGTTAAAAATCCAGGTAAATATTTGTGTTCTTCATCTTAGACCTCTGCTAACCTTTCATCACTCTGTCTCAAGCCTATCTCTGTTTATCTTACCCTCAATAACGTAAAGCTCCCTTATCTAAGCAACAACAGCCTCCCAGCATTAAGGCTTACCCATCAGCTGCCTCCTCGACCTGATGTGCACCTGAAATGTTTCTGGTCATCCCCAAACACTGTGGACTCAGAGGTCACACTGGGCATGCAGACGCATGCAGGAGCCCAGCATCTGTGAGAAATCCTGCCCAGTACTTTTGAGCCTTCCAAGTCTGGGTGTGATTTGTGCAAATCAGATGGTATAATTTTATATTTTTTTCAGTGCGGCCAGCGGGACCAGCCAATGATACAATGTGACCAACCTTCAAGCAGGGAAATACTACTCAAAACCTGAGTCAGATCAGAATCTGGCTCAATTTCATTACTATATAGTAAAAGTAAGATTATTCCTAAAGCAATAATAAAGTCACTTGAGATTTTTTTTATATAAGCACCAATATCTCATATTAGTTGTTATTACATAGCATCAGCAGTTGATATAATACTTCCCCCAAAGGATTAGGCAACTCAGAAAAATTCATATATAAGGCAAATCAGAAGTCACCCACAAAATGGAACAAGAAAGGACAACTATGAGAAATATTCTTCTCATGAAATGTTTGAATCAAGAATGAAACAGGAATTGAAACAGAGCAGAATGCTGTCCCTGCCTGCCACTACAGGAAAGTGCTGATTTCATGACGATTTTACTCTTGGAACAAGAAAGCACAAACATTCATCAGAGACTAAGAAACCAAAGGAAATGGCAAGATGAAGGAGTGCAGCAAAGATGTATGTCTTTCTGTATCATTTAGGTGAAACCATTAAAATTGATGGGAAAACACTTAACTAGCAACTGAAGCCTAAGAAGAGAAGGGGAGAAACCCAGAAAGACAGAAGTGCAGAAACTACAGATGGCTTGAAATCACAGGTAATTTCCTATAGATTCACTGTATTCAAAAGTTACAAAAGAGAGATCTACAGGTCCACCTAGTCCCACTTAAATCACCTTTTAGACTACAGACTATTAGAGACTAGGGTGGTATTGGCATGTAATTACTGACAGAACACACCTGTTTCAGCAAGACAAGATCAAAGTCACTTAAAAAAAAAAAAAGAAAATCAACACTTTAACCAAAAGGTTTGTAAGTTTGAGCTAGAAAACAATATACTCAGGCAAAAATATCAGCAGTCATCTATGCCACCTAGCTCTGGATACTGTAGCCCTTTTCAGCACAGTCCATTTTATAGGGATCAGTCCAGTCTGATTTCAAACATAGTACACTGTGAACAGCAGGTTCTACAGAACACAGTCAGAGCCACTCTGCATTTGCAAGGTTTGTCCAAAACCCCTCTCAAAAGCTGCACTCCTGAGTACTAGCCCATTAATCCAACCTGAACAACTCTTCTCCCTCAGTCTTTGCACTTCACAAGCATTCACTGCTAGCTTCCCTCTCCTCTTGCCAAGTCTTTTCCCACCCGGCTTTAACTTTGTTTTCCATGCTGAGCTCTTTAGCTTCCCTCTGCCACTGAGTGTGCAGGGTGAAACTCACGGTGCTCGGTCGTGGTTCAACCCATTCTGTCTTTGTGCATTGATTGGAGGTAGGACAGGTTTGCTGTTAATCTCAAGCCCTCTCCGCAAAGTCTCCCTGATTTGCTCTGTATCTGCAAAGAGAAATTTTTTAAATATAATTTAGAGTCCCCAGAAACATCACAGACACAAGGAGATATCAGGTGTGTTTCATCTAAACTCTTCCCCTTCAGAAAGAAATGAAGAGATGCTAAGGGTTAATACTTAACTGCCCTTCCTGCACTTCCTTAGGAGTTATTTCACTTTATAAAGTTGGTTTAAATTCTCTTGGTTTGGGCTGTGATGGTATGTCAGGCAAGGAGAGCAAGGTGTTTGCTGTTTCTGTAGCTCTCACAGAACCTCCTCATACTTCCAAGCCTTTGTACTGGAAATCATTTTTCCCATTAGGCATAACAGGAATTTGTTCCTTTACCAAACAAGTGTATGAAAATTTGAAAGGTTTTGCAATTGGCTTTGCAAATCTGTTGATTAATTTACAACAAGATTCACAAAAGAGGGGAATTTTACGCAGAGCAACCTTCAGCCTCAAGCGCACGTCTGAAAATAAGCTGCAAATTATGCAGTTCAGATGCAGTCTTTTTACTTCTGCATTTTTCTAAAATGCCTACTGGCCAAATACTTTCAATAGAGATCTTTCCTGCCTTTCTTAGAAGTTTCCTCATATTTTTTTAAGAAATGTGAGAATTGGGTAGACAAAAATATATCCAAATTATTTCAAAATTTTTTGAAGGATATGCAAATTTCACCATGTATGCCTGTCTTTGGCTTTTCCTTTGCAAAGCTGAGGAAAAATCACCTTTTTAGATCCAGTGCCGTTCAAAATATTTGCACAGGAGCCAAAAGAAACTATATATGCATTTAAATAATTTCTACTGTGGACTAAAGAACAAGTAAGATACCATTTCTGTGCAAACCGTTGTTAATTCCAGGAAATCTCAAGCCCTCAAATTTTATGTTCCTTCACCCATTTGAAAGGTAACATGTATAATTTCAAGCCAGTGTAATGGCTATGACATCTGTACCCAAAGAGGGCATCTCACTGCAAAGGGGAACTCCACTGTATTTTATTTCTTCTTTCCAGAGTTCCGTATTTGTGAGAATGCCTTGAGTTCAGCTGAATCAGTGTAGAATCAGTCCAACTTGCCACCCAAGAAGTGACAATGTTAATAAGGAACAAAGCCTGGGAAAATACAATTGCTTCACCTTGCAGGTGTTTACAGTCCTGGTTTCACCAAGTGCTCAGTTTAATTTTGCAGATTCAGATTACAATTTGCTTAAAAACTGAAAAAAGCATTTAGACAAAACAAGGCCAGGATCTCTTTTCCTCTCTCCTGCCTTCCTCAAAGAGGCCACGCCAAAATTCATTTCACTCCCCTGAGACACACTGAGCCTCCCAATTACTTGGGTGTTTGTTATGAACTCGAAGATGCTTCATGACTCAGTGCACTGCCCAGACCCACCACAAAACAAGCCAAAAGGTCATGACAGTGACTTGGCCCAGGACATCTTACCCTTTCCAGAAAGCCGCCGGGGCTGCGTCCCAATGCAAATGCTCCTGCTGTCTTCATCATCCTCCGGTGGCCGGCTGAGGTCATCCCAGGCACATTTGGCACTCACTCCACTCAGGTTTGAGCCATCTGTCTCAATCCCTTTATCGACTCTCTCCTGCTTGAAAAGATCCAAAACATCAAGACTTTTTTGGGTGTGGCTTGAACCTGAGCAGGAACCCACCATGGTGCAGCCCAACCTTCAGCAGCTCCTGCAGATCCCTCTTTGTGGACAGTTTCCACCCTGTGGCCCCTGTGCTTTGCTGTGTCAGCAAACAGTGACTGCACCTGGAGCCAAATCTGGGAGCTGGTCAGAACTGAATAAACCTTTTCCTTAGCAGGTTGATCTGAACTTCCACCCCTTACCCACTGCTTCACTACATGGCGCTGGCAGGCCCAAAGGAGGGTAAGAGAAAAGTGGAAACCTGGGGTGTACAGGGTTGCCTCTTTCAGTGTTAGCACTGATTTACAGCAACTCAAAGTATTTAAGACACTACATTACACACTCCTGTATGAAGCACAGCTTGGCAGTCGATCTATTACATGTCAATGACAACAAATCCCTGAATAACTAAAACTACATTCTGTTTTCAATCTTACCAAGGAGTCCTACAATGCAAACAGCTCACGGAGAGACTAATCATTCACAAGGGTTCTTCATTTGCAAACTGCCCAGACAGCCCCTGCTTTCCAGTGTGCTGGGGTGTCCCATAAAGGACAAACGTACAGGTTTGGATGTGCAAGGAGATACAGGTTTGTTCCCAATGTCAAAGCTTTTGCATAGCTTTCTCTATTGGCAAATAAACAAACTCCCTCCCTCACAAGCTGGACTTTCCAAGCACACAACTAGTGTTTGGGTGTTGGAAGGTGTCACATACCAACCACAAGCAGTTGGATGCTCTCAGACACCAGGCATTTTCTCCACGACGTGCATCTGCAAGACTGCCCTAACTACAGCCAAAACTTTCACAGGACACTTTCACCTGCTTTCACCTGCTTGGACACTGGCATCAGTCTGACTTTCCACCTGTGACCCACAAGGGGGTAATGTTGAGCTGAACAAACTCGGGGCTGAGCTTCACCGAGGACAGGCTCTTACCGCTGTCACCTCTTCCCTGGCTCCAAACCAACCTGGATTGTTTCCCCCTTTTCTGAAGGGGTATCTCTTCTGGTACCTCTCAGTGGCACCAGCAAGATCTCCATCTCTCTGCATACATCTTGGTCACCTCAAAACAGGCAATAAGCCCCAAGAAACATTGAAGATTTGAGGAGAGAGCAGAGCTGTGTTAGACACAATGCTCCATGTTACTACTCTCCAGCTTCACCTTGCCACTGGAGATGAGACACTGTGTGAGTATTCAGTGCTTTGCAAAATCTGTTCCCTAAGAAAGTTTCCGGACTAAACCCACATATATTCCTCCCCTTGCCCAACTGTGCACACTCTGCCCTAGGAAGAGCATGGCCTGTTCTTGTGATCATTCAAGAAAGGATTTGAGCAGCTCAAAGATAAGCACAGGCACTCAGGGTGTGGTTGCACAGCGGTTTAAATTGATGTAATTTGCAGTGACTGCAGTCCCACCCTCCTCCATGTGCTCCTAACCCTTTCCTTGAGCCAACTCTTTATTTTTTTTCATCTGGATCACCTCCCAAAACCCACTCTTTGGCCCAGAAGTAGAGGCAGGAGCCTGTGGCTGGGGGCAGGACCAGAGCAGTCTTGACTTAGACTTAGGCATTCAAAAGACTGCCTTCCTTCCGTCTCTCTCCCTGAAAGACTGTTCCTTGTCAGGATCTTCCTCCGGCGTCAGGGGAAACTGACTTCTTGAATGCGTAATAGGAAAATCTGAGAAATAATAAATCTGCTGGGATTTTCTTTTGTTAAATCCTAAATATGAAATCAGTTGTATCACCCAGAAATAGAAGTTTTGGAAAAAGAAATAAAAATACATCCGTTCCTACATATGCAAACAATGCTTTAAGTGAGATTTAGCACGTGGCTCCTCCGGGAGCCCTCTGCGGTGCTCTGCGAGGACCCAGATCAGCTGGCATGGGTGGGTGTAACTTGTCAGCACTGTTATTTTTCATCCCAGTCATAGGGGAAGCATGGGAGAGCCACCAAACTTGCCCTTGAGCAGGGAGCAGAAGAGCCCAGAGGGCCCTGAGGCTCTGGTGGGACCTGCTCCTCCATCCCTGCAGCCAGGGCCCCGCTCAGAGCCACAGCCGGGCCCTGCGGACAGTGCGCACAGCCTCGGGGAGGGGGAAAGGGACTCTCATCTGCAGCTCAGCTGGCTTGCAGAGCACTTCCTCAGGGGAAGAAGTGCTGCTCTGTTGGCATCCCTTGGAGATCAAGGGGAGCTGATGGAAACGAGCTGGCTTAAGGCAGCCTGATTTGCATGCCTGTTTTATAATGTTTGCAAGTATTGATGTTGAACAGGAAAAGTCCAAAATAACCCCAACCAGTTCAGATTCATCTGTGGCAATTCACAGTTTTACCCCATCTTTAGCCAGCAAAGATTTGCTTGGACTGAGGGGCTGTTCTTCCCTTGAAAGGGCAGCCTGAGCAGGAGGTTGGAGGAGCCCAGGGCAAAGGAGGTTCAGCTCTTTTCCTTCCTCAAAGGATGTTTCTGTCCTATTTTCCTCTCAGCATGTGGGAGGGATGCTCTGAGGCTCTTATAAGTCATTGATCCCTTTTTAAACGAGCCAGAGCACTGCAGTGTGACCCGCAGAGCAGCAACCACAACTCAGGAAATTCAAATCAGCTTTATTCTCTTCTGAGATATCTGTTAAACAGAAGCAAAGCACTGAGAATCAGTGCAGAGCTGGGGACCGACAGGGATTGTTTGACAGTGCTGCCAGAGAAATCTGAATGGCCTACAGGGAAGCCTTGGCTGAACAGAAAACAGCCAGCCGTTGCCACAGTGTTAATTGCCGACATCCTGGGATGACATCTTAGTTGGGATCCATTCTCAGCAACTCCGAACAGAAAGTACAGCTGCTGCTGCCAGGGCTGGGTTTAGGCCTCAACCAATTCCCACAAGAGACAATGCAGCCTCCAAACAAGCTCTGCCTGCTTCCCAGGCAGACAACATGCTTGCTGGCTCCAGGAAAGTTGTCCATTTTCTCTGCCTGCTCCCTCCCTCCCCTCCACCTCTCTTCCATTGCTGCCTTTCTGGTCTCACACACCCTGTACCACCACTAAGAAAATAACACTTTATTCTTTCCCCACTAATTAGAGCAGGAGGCACATGACGTGGCTGAACCCAGCCTGGCACAGCCTTGCTCCCTGCACTCAGCAAAGGCTCTTTGCAGGACCCAGCAGTGGGTTTTGCCCTGTGAATTCCCAGGGGCTGTGGCAGCAGAACAGGAAGGAGGTGTGCACACAAACACCTGAACATATGGACTTCTGCAAGGGCAAGTGAGAACAGAAACAGGAATGTCTTCAGTGTGAAGAAGTCCGGAAGGACCACAGACATAGCAGCTTTCAGCAGCAGGACGCGCTGGTGAGGCAGAGGTACTCTTCATTTGCCTTAACTTGCCTTGGCTGACTCAGATTCCAGTAAGCTGAGCTATTTTTCATTTACAGTAAATTGAAGAAAACCCTGTTATCATTAGGAATCACCAGTGTGCAGAGAACAGAAACACCTCCAGGAGAGGAGAGGGCAAAGTTCTGAAGAGCCTAAAAACTTTATGGGACTTGCAGTTGTATTAGCTCCCTTATTGTGGAACATTTGCTGAACATTTTTTTCCTGAGTTTCTCAGACTTGGGGTTATTTTAGATGAACAAGTCCTTAAAAACAGTAAAAGTAGAATTTGGTTTTGTTCTTAAGCTTTCAAAATAAAAGATGTTGTGAGGCAACTGAGGGTAATCAGATGCAGACATGCAGACCATGAGCAAACGCAATAGCTTGTACAAAACGTGCACATATGCACGTGCCCTACCAGGCTAAGCCATAAGTTCTCTGTTAAAGGCAAATACTCAGTGATTCACTGAAACATGGCCAGCACCACACTGGGTTTGCCTGTGACCCATGTACTCCAGAACCATAACTACGCTGAAGGGATGCAGAATTGTCCCCCAAATACATAGAAGTCCACAGGAGAGTAACCTCTCCATAGAGGTCCTATTCTGATCTTTAAATGTCAGAAATTAACTTGAACTCTGAAGAAGGTTCAGTATATCTTCCTGCATGGATTATTAATAACTGCATGTGATACTTTTGGCTTCCCATTGTTTCTCAGACCACACTAACTACTTGGCCTCAAGTGTCATCCTACGGGAATAAGCAACACTATCACATTTGCCATGAAAAAATAGGACTTAGGTGGGTTTGAGTTTTCTGTATGTTATATCACCTTATGCTTGCATATAAAAGAAAGGAGGAATTTCCTGGTGTACCATTTTAAAATATTTTATTTTTCTATGTTCTGTCATCTTCTATTTTCCTCCTTTCTAAAACATCCAGTCCAAATCTTACCAATTTGTTTCACATAGGAGATTCTGTTTTCCTGGTCTCCCTTCTCTAACTTTTTTCCTAGACCTGCCATCCACCTAGGGCTGGACATGTGTTCTCCTGAACCACCTCTGAGAGGGAAAAGAGTTTCTAGGACTTTTACAGGATTATTGCAAACACTGAGAAGATCAAAGCACCTTTAGAGAAGATAATAGAACTGTTGTATATCATTAAACCAATTCTCTCTGGCTACTAAAAAAGACACGGCATTTTACAAACTAAAGACATACTTGCAGATGTGGGTCAATCTCGAATATTGTCTCCCCTCTTCTCATATCTGTTATCAACCAGGGGCCTCCAGCTCTACAAAGAAAGACAGATAATGAACCAAACAAGTTCTTTAGCTCCTTAGAGTCCTTAGAACTCCCCAACAGGGTCCTCGGAGTGGAGCTGTACTGGAAGGAAGATAGAAAGTTTAAAACAAACCTAGAAGCCCCTCTATGCTGTATATACCTCCCATAGCATGCATTTGCCCTTTACATTTCCCAAATACTTAATAAAATTACTTAATACTTAATAAAAGCCCTCTATGACCTAGTGGTTAATCTGCTTAGTGTCTGGCACCACCAAAAGTTGCAGAGCAGTCAGGACTGGCACACGTTATCATGCCCTGTGCAGGCCAACTTAGTCATACAAGACTGAGCTGGGTTTTAATCTTTACAGGTAACTGAATTGGGACTGAGAAGTCCAGTGTAGCCTGGGTCTAAGACAGATAGGCAAGGCATGAGGTCAAGATTTATACCTCTATTATGTATCTAAAGATAGAGCAGGGTCCCAGTGGGACTGCACTTTTTGCAGAGATCGTCAGTCAAGTTCGGTACCATAAAGAGTTTATTGCTCTGATAAATACCCTTGCAACAGGCATTTTGCTCAGTTGGTACTTAATGGCCAGGTACTCTGATGGTTCAGGAAAATCTTTGTTTTCATTTCATCAGCAACAGAAGTTGGAAGGGTCAAGATGTTTCCTGACAAAGGTGATAGAAAACAGGTTACTGTGAAGATGAACTACTAGGAGACTTTGCTTTGTGTCTCAGTGCAGCCAGACTGCAGAAGTCAACCCTAGATGGTGCTTTCTTCGTTTGCAGTAAAAACTTAAGTCTCTTGGAACTGCCATAAAAAAATTCATTTTTTTCATGAGACACTTTGTTATTGCAGTCAAAAGCCCCCTCCTCTGGCCCAGTCTGTGTTAGTCTCCTAAAGCACTTAGAGCGGGAGCAAGAAAAGTTAATGTTTTATAGTTTTTCAGATGCATCTCTTCAGATGCCACTCTTTTTTCACATCACTTTGGAAGTTGTGAATTATTAACTGCAGAGGTGTGACCTGCTTCAGTTCCTCACTGGGATGCAAGAGAATTTTACCCTGACTCCACATCAATGGCTTAGTAGTTTGCATCTTTGCCTTCAAATCATGCACATTTGGGACTTATTTTATCCTTGGAAAGGTGCTTGTACCACAGCACAAAAGCCAAAACCCAACATGAGAACAAACTGAGGAGAGGGGTGCTATATCTGCATTGACTTAGAGGAGCTAAGGGAGCTTCAGAAAGTGTTTATTGTCTTAGGGACCCAGAAACAAAGCTTGCAGCTGGACTAATACACTCTACTCTAGGGCATTTGCAAGAATTATCTGCACTTGTGCCTAAAAAGGGAAAAGTTCAAGTTGCATGAATGCTCCTCCTGTTGCAAACTGGCCCACCAAGAGTGGGACCAGCTTGAGAGTGACTTTCTTACTTTCAGACAGTACCCAAGCTTTGTAAGCCAGACCCTCTCCTTCCTTTCTTTTGAACTACACAGAAAGGTCACCAGGAACAGTTATCCCAGCTCTCTCAGGAAGAACCAATGAGAAAACCCTGGAGGCATGAGAGGGAGGAAATTAAGCTTTCAAGACCTCATTCTGTTTCACCCTGAACATGTGGACTTCCACATGCATTAATTTGCCATCTAAGTGTCTGTGCGTGAGAACAGATTTGCAATGAATTCCCATCTCTTGCTACAGCACAGATTAAATAAGTGTCATCAACAAGTTAAAGACTGTTAATAAAAATAAACAACTGAATTGTTCTCTATGGAAATGCTCCCCTATATAGCCTATATGACCACTTACACTGGGACAGTCCGAAGCAGTTCCAAGATCCCTTGACCGTTCCACTGCTGAGCCGCATGCAGTTCCTCCGTGCAAACCCCAACAATCTGGAATAAATACAAACAGAGACATTAAACTGGATGGGAACCGTGCAAGAACTGTAGAGAAAATATACCACATGGTACTAGACCAAACAGTACAAATACAGAGAAGCACCATTTCTTTAATCTAACTAGATGAGCTAGGACAAATGGAGCCTGAGACAACAGTGGGATTCTGCAATTCCTTACGCTCTCTCTACACTTACCCTGAGAAGCACCTCAGTCATGTAACAATCTTTCACAGCATGTGTGAACTTAAAAATGAGGATGGTCTGGTGACAAATCAGGGTTTATACACTAGCCTGCTCTGACTTTTCAATCTAGTCCACACAAGACAGGACTGAGCAAGACAGGTTAGGGTCTGAGCATATGCAAACACTGCTCTTTCAGCCAACTGCTAGGAGCCAATGCACAAGCAATTGCAACCAGGCAAGGGACTTGCTGCCATACGGGATTGCTTTGGTGCTCATAAAATCCTTGACCAACTCAGTTTGCTGACTGGTTACATCTTACCCAGCACCTTAAAGTAAAGCTGCTTACACACCACATAATCCACTTGTCACTGCAGGCAACTGCAGACTTCTGCCTTCCTGTATAAGGCAGGATGTGTTTGCTTTTCAGGATAGGAGCTGCCACACTGAGCCATACCAGATGTCTCTCTCACAGCAGCTGAGATCAGCCGCTTCAAATGAAGGGGTGAAACAGCCTTCAGCTGATAGGGGAAGGCAATTTCTTCCTGCTTTATCAACCTCTGACTTGTGCCTTTGAGCACAATGATTCACTCGGAGATGAAAAATTATTTTATCCACAGCCTTCTATTTTCTTCCTCAATATTCTAAGCCTTTTCCAACAACACTGAGTTTTTGGTCAAAATCTGTTCAACTGATGTTTTATCAGAAAATAGGAAAACTAACAACTGGAGAGCAGCAAGCAGAAGTGCACAACGTGCCTCTGCTGCAAGCGCGTATCTGCACTGATAAGAGATCTGTGTGGAAAACCATCAACGTCAGCATGTACCCAGCTCTGCACACCCTACCTCCCCTGCCCCTTGCAGAGCTCACTTTCTCAGGATCCAGCCCTTGGAGATGCATTTCATCCCCACCCATCTCCCAGGCTTCCTCCATCAACAGCCTGAATCACCCTTGCTTCAGGACACCCCTCCCTGGGCCTTCACTCAATAATTACACATAAACAACAAGATTCTAAACAGGAAATTATTTTGTGTTCATTCTTTGCTTTTTGCAATCATTTATCCTCATGGGTCAAAATAAATCCATAACAACAAGCATCAAACAAAGGGGAAAAACAGGTCAACTGTACGCGTTGTGGAAGATTAGAGTCCAAGGGCCTCAGGATGAAGCAAGTTGAATGTCCTTTGATCCAGGACAGCTGGGCACTAAAGAAGAGATAAGGACTAATGCAGCACAAACTGGAGAGTCAGCCAGGAATTGCCCTGCTTAGCTTGGCACTCTGCCTCTCCTTCCAGGTCCCACAACTCACCTTTCATTAATTAATCAATCTCACACCTATCTCTTTCTTGTTGATAAAACACAGACTTTTGGGCACCTCAGAAAACTCAGGAAGTTCTCTGCCCTTGCACAGCAGTTGCCTTGTGCAGGTTTGTGGTAACAGAGGTTCGCCTTACATATTGCAAACTACAACCAAAGACAAACAGGAGCAACTTGAAGCTTAAATTGTAAAATACAGACACTTGCATTTTCCCACAGGATGGAAGCTTTTCCACCAAGCAGGGAGAAATTAGCAGTTGGCATGAACTCTTCCACTAAGGTTATTAACTCCATATGCAATTTAAAAGTATCCAAAGCAGCCTCTATCTAAGAGACATCGCTGAGAAGAAGGACTTCGGGAAAGCAAGCAAACCTGTTTGGCCACAGAAGCTCCTCACACTGAACAGCAGGGTTAACTCACAAGGGATTTTTTTAAATGTTTTGTTTGTAAAGCAAACCTGAACATTTTCTAAACAGTAGATCAATGCAGAAAAACTCAGTTTCTAAAGAATCTTTGTGCCAATGCTGCCATTAAGTACCGCTAAAGTAGCTCCAAGCTCTTCCTGCTTACAGAATATCTCCAGAGTAACAGCTCAAAGATGAGATCCACAGTAATTAAATAAGGAAGAAAGCTGGAAGACAGGATAACAAACATCTAACTTATCCCAGCTCAATGCAAGGTTAGCTGCATTCCATGCCCAGGAGGTGGCAGTCAGAGCCAGAGTCATACCTGTAGGAAAGTAACGACCCCAAAAGGAGTCTGCACCGGCTGCATCTGAGGGTCTTCTGTCAGTAACATGTGCTGGATTCTAGATTCACTGTTGTCCAAAGGGCTGTGCCACGATACATGGTCACCGCTGCAGAAGGTGTTTTCTGCAAGGAAGAGGAACAAGAAATATTTAGTCTGTGAAGTCTGTTAGAATATTCCTTCTGTTGGCACCTGCTCCTGACCACTGTCAGGCAGGGACCCCAAGCTGGGCCCAGGACAGTCACTGGTGCCTATTCACAGGGACTGCCTCCAGCCACCTCTGCTGAGTCTCTGAGTCACCTGAAGCAGGAGTGGAGTCTCATTGAGCCATCTGAATTCAAGCACTGTGAATTAACCACTCTTGAGTCCTGTGGCAAAAAATAGTGTCCTACCTTGATATTAAGCCCAACACAGGAATAACAAAAAATAAAATTAGTCTGTCTCTCACTTACTATTAGTCTCCTTCTGTAAGAGGGCACAGAGAGTCATTAGGCCATACTGGGTGCCCATGGGACAGCGATTCATACTTAATTTGCAGCTCTAATTTGCCACTGAGAAAATATTCTGAAATGTGAATTAAACACAAATACTACTCTGCTATATCTAATAAAAATCCATATTCTGCTGCCCAAATTGTGATGGTCTAAGTCAAAATCACTGTCTCTCCCAATTGTCTGGCGGCTTTGGTGCAGAATAATTAATATACTCCTTCTTTCTCAAACAGTGAGAAAACCAGTAGGCTATAAATTTCACTCTATGTCTGCATCAAAACAAAGACCCAGATATTATCCTTCCTTCTTCGTGACTGTAAGCATTCCTTTCTCTTCCTCCTCTCCTACTCAGAAAGACAAAACCTCAGATAATCCCATGTTCCACACCTAGTGCATGCCAGAAGGCACACCAGAACCCGTCTGTGTAATGCTGCCCCATCACAGGAAAGGTTAATGCTTGCTTTCTGAGTGAACTAGAAGTAAAACAACCAGCCACGACCATGTTCACACCAATTAAAGCACGTTCCATTTGCACACAGTTTCCAGAGCATGTGTGCAGTAATGCTGCCCAGCCGACTGCCTTGTTCTCGGGTCTTGTGCTTGCCCCGCTCCAAGTACAGCTTTTATAGCACATACAAATAAACAGCCTGGAATACATATTCTGCTTCTGTAGTGCTCCAGGGATGTACAGAGTACTGCCCGTCTTCCTCCAAAGTTAGTGGCAGGCACAGTGCCCCTCTCCCTGACCAAACTCATCGATGAAGGCAGTCCAAGCTGCTGTCTTTACTTTGGCCTCTCCCAAGGCCACACCTACAGGACAGTGGGAAAGGAGGCCTTGCCCACCAGGCAAGTCCTCCTAGGAGGACTAGGACTTCTGCTGCAGACTGGAAAATGTTAGTGGTTACTTGAGTTGCTGTCTGTCAAGACTGGGGCATCTTACATGCTACTGACTAGGATCCAATTCAAAGAAATGCTCTCTGCCTTGCAGCTACGAGGAGATGTGGTTCTGGATCTTCACCTAACCTTCCCACACCACATGCCAATAGGACATCTCTTAAACAACTACAGGACTTATCTGAGAATCCATGGCAGCTTCTGCAGCAGCAAGAGAGAAACAGCATTTGCCAGTAACTGCAGCTTTATTCCCAGTCACATTAAACAATACACACCAAGGAACTGGGCGCTTGCACACCACCCATCGTGCATCAGCGCTGCCACGACCGTGTGCACGCACTTGTGCGAGGGCAGCAAGGGCAGGATGCTTTGAGGGAGCCCTCAGCAGCAGGCAGGTAAACTAAGGAGAGTTCTCTCGGAGTTGCTGTCGTTTAAAATACTCGCAGTTGTCTCCCTGACGAGCCAACTCGTGCTCGCCCACTCCTGGGTGTAATGCAGCGCGTCCTGGACAACTCGGAGTGTCTCCACTGGGTGTCCCCATTGGTGTGGGTTTGAACATTTACTATATATGTATTTTCAGATGAATTTCCTGGACAGCACATTTGATTAAGAATTTAAATAAACTCTAAATACCATAAGGAACTTGGCCTGAAAAATGAGGCATGTAACAGAAGTGTTGTGATAAGTAAGGGAATGTTTTCCTTAGTTAAAATTAGGAAAGAAAGAAAAGACAGTGAATGCAAGCTCCTTGAGAGAAAGAGTTTATCGATATGTACACTAAATTACACGCTTTCAGCTCTGTGACTGAAAGGACTGGTTCAGATATTACTTTACTTTTAGAGTTGAGGAAATATAAGCAGACAAATGAAAATATGATTTTTTTTTTAGTATCAAAATCAGATTAAAGAAACAGTACTTAGAATGTTGGATCTTGCATATTTTCCAAGTTATGTGGAAATGTGACTGATTAATTTTTTTTTAAATGATAAAAGCCTCTCAGTCACAGTTTTCAGGAATGAAACAAAGCCACAAAGAGCTTATTCTTGGGCCCTGTCTTTATACCACAACATTTTGCCCATCAAATGCTCACACAATTCTATGCTGATCGATCGCTTCGTTTCACTGTTGGTGCTGCTTCTGCTGGGAAAGCCCAGCCCGTTTAGAGCAGGTTTTCAAATGCAAATGTCTCTGCTGGAAACCCACCTGTTTATGTCCATGTGAACACTGAACACTCACAAAATCTCCCTCTCCTTTGCATGCACAGGAACACCACAAAATTCACACTGACTACTCAATTAAATCACACACACAAAAAATTCTGCAAATAACATGAAGCCAAATTGAAACCTGTGAGAGTGGAAGAAATTTGGAATTACAGTCTGGAATTCAGCTTTCCACTTGTGGCATTGTCACCCATGTGGAATGTAAGATCAGCTCTTGTACAGAGACCATTGCAGCACTGAGAACAGCCTGAATTGCAGGACTTGTAGCCACAGAAGCTAAGAAGTTACAGAAACAAAGGACTAGATAACCACTTTCTATTGCCTCATGCTGGAAACAGGGACAAGCATCCTCCCATCCTACCTTTCACATTCACGTTTTCAAAACAGAACAACCAAAATATTTTCAAGTACTTAAGTTTTAAACAATGTTTTAGCTAGAAAATCTTGAAGTTTTGATAGATGATTCCTCCAAAGTAAATTTATAATGAAATTTGCGTCTTTTACAAATGTTGAATTAGAACTTAAAACTGATAAATCCTCAAAGTCATCACAGCACAGATGGATGTGGAAAAGTCTCCTGTGGTTTTTGTACCTTTCTATCATTTGCAGTGGTGTCAATAGCACACTGTACAACCTGCCTTTCATTCACAACGTGTACCATGTGCTAGTATTTGTGACATGGACACAGGTGTTTTCATAACACCAAGAGGTGGGTAGGCACAGGATACGTGCACTCATCTCAGGTACGTGAGGAGCACAAACACCTTGCAAGGAGCAAGGTGTTTGCAACACACTTCAGGTAGATATGGCTAAAGACAGCTCCTTTTGTTCCCAAAAATGCATCCCCACATCTTCCATACCATGCAGACTGACTGGAGAAACAGCCTGCCATCTCCAAACTGATTTCTGAGATCTCTGCTTTGCACTGCTATGAACCCAGCACCTGTGGCACAGTTTCTTACTGAAGCACAACAGATGTTAAGGAAGTCCTTTTGTACTGTATTTATTAATGAGATGAAATGCATTTGCATCCAGCATCCAGGAAAAGCTGAGATGGCCTTCAGTGTTTGCTGTGAAAAATGATGGGCTTCTACTGAACAAGCACCTTCTCTACTGTTCCAAAAAGGAAACGATCGGTCTGGGAGCAGCAAATGCTCAGACTGGTGTCATTTGCTGCTGCAGGTTTCTGCTTCTTTGAACTTCTGTGTTATCTGAATCCACAGCAAAGACAAAAAGAGATGTGACATGTCCAAGGAAATAACTGTATATAATGGAAGGAGTTTGATATATTCATGTAATAAATAGCAAGCTTCAAAGCAGCTGGTGTGTTCCTATGCTCAGGAGTAAGGTTGGAGAAGAATTCTATGAGCAGGAGAACTAGGGACACTCTTCTCTGCAGATGGACCCATCATTGCCTAAGGAGGAAGGAGCTCTGACTGAAGTTTTTACTGCATCTGTGGCACGGACAAGAGGACCCTATCTAGGTTCACTTGTGTCTAAGATCCAGTGTGACACATCTCCACTCTTCTCCACTATAGGGGCAACAGTGTTTTCATTTGTCTGCTCATTTTTACAATCCTTTAAACACCAAGTCACTCCAAGAGCTCTGCCACTCTGTTATGTCTGACACTGGCCAACAGGTTCAAACACCATTAGAGTGGCACAGTCAATCTTGGAGGCATGAGAACACCATGACTGCATAAACCTCATCTTAGATGAACACAGCAAAAACAACAGTCATCAGAAAAAGTACCAAGACATGACCAGAGAATTGTTAAATCCGTAGGACAGGTGCCAAGGCACAGAAATGATCTAGCCATCAACAGGAGAAATTAAATAGCCAGGGAACTGAAAAAAAATACGTTAAAAATTTGAATCCAAATTATTTTAGTGTATGGATAAACTGGCAAATCCTCAGGAGCAAACTAAGGCTCTGATTTACTGCATACAAGCTGACTGCTGCTGAATACTTCTGTCTCATGGTAAACTTGAGGTGGCTACATGTTCCCTCTATGGAAGGAAGAGCTAAGCTACCTTATCTGCCCCAGGATAAATTCACTCCCTTCAGCAGTTACCATGGGAGCATGGGATGTGTTGTAAATACACAGGTTTGCTCACAGTATCCTCTGGGACATTTGCACCCTTCCTGCTTGGAAGGGCCACTAACTAGTCTCAAACCTAGCAGAGCAAGGTGACCCATCCTCACAGTTTTGAAAATGGTTCTTTTCTGCAAGTTTGTGTTTTCACAAAAATCACTGATTTTTCTTTCTTTCTGTTGGGGAATAGTGATTCCATGAAATCCAACTGCTTCATAGGGAAACTTGACTTCATAAGAACTCAACAAGGAATTCAGTAAAGTATTTAATTTCAAACTTACTATTTTATTTCATAATTTATAAAAGCAAATCTGAAGCCTCTCTCTAGCTCTACAAAAATGAAAAGTCTCTAAATTTGCCATAGACCAGCTTTTATACTATTCTATTATGCAAAAGCAGCATCTATAAGACAGTTATACTAGACCACTCTGTTCAACTAGCCATATTTTGAAGTCTTTAAAACGTCATTATTAATTTTCTTTTACAGCCCACATAAAGCAGGTGAGGTTCCTTCATGCAGCAACGGTCATAATTCAGCTGCACAATCCCTCCTAACTTTACTACCCAACTGCTTTATAATGAGAACTGGGGAAATAACTCAGAAGGAACCACTGCACTATAGACTAGTAAATTTTCTTTGTCTAACTTTGCTTATGTATTTTCTCAGAGCGCATTCCTCCTCCCTCCTTTAATTTGGCTAAATATAGCTGATGCCTAAAGAAATAAAACCAAGTCCTATTCTTGGCCTCAAGATGTTTTTTAAACAGTTTGAGGTATGCAATCTATGCTCAAGAGGTGTTACTTAGCTCTAGACACAAACACTGACTACTTCTCAATGTATTTTCAATTTCTTTTTTAAACCTGCCAGTTGGGCACATATGGCAACCTGCTAGGAGTCCTTACTCCCTTAACTGCCACAGGGAGCAAGTTGAAAAGAATGGCAAACAGAGGGGAGCACTGGGAGCTAACAGAGCTGCATCCAAAAGCTGGATGCATTGGGCTGAAATTGGGTCAGGGAAGATCTCCAGTGAGCTGGCTACCTTGCATGCAGACCAAATGGCAAATGGGCATCTGGGAGTTAAGTATCTTCTCCTGCACTGGAAACTTAAGAAGGGAAACAAAGAGCTGATGCTGTTCTACCAGCAAGGCGACAGCAAGGGCCTTTCTCCTGTCCATAAGGACATGCATGGCCTGGCATAAAGTCCCCAGACTGTCTGGCTCTGGGGCAGTTTGGACTGCACCACTCTGGTTCATTCAAAGGCCATAAATTTGACCCTTCTGACATGGTCACACCATGTAATTCTTTAGATAAATTTTCAAATTAGGAGCATAAATTTGTAGCCTGACTGTTCCTCTGTATCTCTTCTAAGACACCTCCTCCTTCCAAATGCCAGTTAAAACTGGCAACAGAGGGGTTAAACTGCCCTGACTAATCAGTCAGATAAAACTGCCTGGACAGTGTGTTACAGGTTAGGAGGTGATACTGCATAGAGTGGGAGAAGCCCTAAGTACATTAACTGCTAAGTGTCCTTGGTTTTAAGAAAACAGCTTCTCTATTGCACTCATATCTTTCAAAAGCAAGTTTTTATGTTCCTCCTGTTTCTAGGGAAAGCCAGGCCATTATTACAAGGTCACACATAATATTCAGGGATATGTGCAAAATTACACTGAAAGATACAATCCTGTTTGTCCCCCTGAGACAGCAGGGCTACTTGGATCACCTCCTTGAGGGAGTGATGTTGCCTAGCTATGCTAGCACAACACTGGGCAATTCTCTGCTACCTTGGTCTAAAAATTAAAACCCCAATAAATTTGCATGTGGCACTGGGGATGCTGGCACGCAAACAAGATGACTACATCCCTCACACGAGCCAGACCTACATTATCTGCATCACTCAGCAGCTTGAAAACTCGCTGCTCTAAGGGGTACAAACATGCATTTTGTATTCGACCGAGAGATCTCAGCTAAACTGCAGGCAGCAAGTCACAGATGTCAGCCTGCATAACTCAGAGAAATTCTGTATTTGAGGGCAAAGGAGGATTTTAACTCCATGACTTATGGGTGCAGGAATGTTAAAAAGGCCCCCAGTGACTTCCTGACCAGCATGACAGTGATGCAGCCAGACGTTTAAATTGAACGCAGCTTATCCAATACTTACAGAAACAACGTAATTTATTGCATTGCCATTACCCCATGCACAGTCTGGATAATTTATTATATAAATGTATTTTCTCCAACACATTTTTAATCTTCAGTCTGGCTTTGTTAAAATAAGTAATCTGGCAATCTGTCACAAGTAAGATTTGATACTGTTTTTCAGTACCGTTTTGCACACTGAACAGCTAAAATTAATTGTGAGAAATTAGGGGCAAACACAAGAGTCCAATGCTGAAATGTATTAACTATATTTTTCACCAGACCTACTTAATGTATTTCTAACTAGTTCAATAATGGCTATAAGCACGTATGCAAAGATGTTAGCTATAAGAAATAGATACAAAAGCTAAAGATGAAAGTTGTGTTTAAAAATCTCAAAGTAATACTGTTATTGCAACTCACTAAATAGATGGAAATTTTTAAAAAACAGAATATAAAAGGAAAAGACTTTATTCGGACTCATTTGCCAGTCACGTTAAATTATGATAATTAATGCTAAATTCAGTTTGTCTGCTTAGTTTCCTAACCTAATAATTGGGATATAATCTGTGGGGCCCACTGGCAGTTAGTTTAAAATTTTGTTTTCAAGTCAAGATGAACGTGTTTTAAGAATATACAAGGAATTAGCAGAATCCAAGCCATGATGTATTTGCATTACATTTAAAAAACGCTTTTCCTCCATGTTTTTCTTTTTGAGTTCAGTTTTGCTGCCCCATATCTCCCGCCTGGGAAACAGGAACTGCCCCAGCCCTGGCACTCCAAAGAGGTGCAAATTCACACACTGCTGCTGCCTGATGCAGACATGCAGCATAGACAAGATGCCTTAGGAAGAATTAAATCCCTGGAGTACAATTAAACAATAGCTCCGCTGCAGGGATTCAAATTGGGCTTTTAGAAACAAGGGGCCTAGGCAAAAGGTTCTTTTTAAAAAAAATAGCGGGGTAAAACCCAGATTATCACTACTGTAAGGACTGCTTGACCTCTGAGGTTTGAAGACAGTTTCAGAACGCAGAGAAGTGTGATGCAAATTTTTCTAAAAAAAATTGTTTAGCAGGTTGAAAATACAAAACTGGTTACTGCACAGCTCCAGGGTGTTCAATCTGGAAAATTATCAGGCCTACCAAAAAGCCCCATCAATTTATGCAAACACATAAAAACTTATTTGATCACTTAATTCTCCTGGACTGAAAACCCAGTGAAGAGCCTTCCACACCTATCCAGTATGACAAGGTGATTCCTCACTTCTATGTGCCCTGCTCAGAGCCATCACCTTACTACTGGCAGTGAGATGGTAGAAAATGTGTCTCACTGTACTGCAGCTTCCACTGATGGAGTTGCAAATAATACTTTTCTTATCACAAAGTAGATCCCAGGCACCCAGATGCCTCATGTGACAGTGCAGAGTGCAATATTTTAGCCAAAAAAAAAAAAGCTTCTGTACAATAACCAAATTGGTTCTGAGCCTCCTCGGTCTTCTGTTTTTCAAGACATTTCTTTCCATCCCTTATACATCTGCATATCTGGCTTGCTCCTTCTCCCTGCCCATTGCTATGTGTGTACACAAATTCCATGACTGCAGACTCTGGGAATTTCTCCCACAGCCTCCCAGAGAGTGACTCCCATGCCCAGGGCATGCTCCCACCCTCTGTGAGCAGTGGGCCTCCTGTCCTCTCCCTGACTCTGTACAGCCCTGCTCCGTCAGCCACTTCCTCCCACACTTCCTCTCCTCCCCACAACTTTATTCAGCTCCTCCACTCTGCTCCTTACAGCCTTCTCCAGTCCTTGCAGTCAGTAGAGGCAGGAGCTGGCATTCCCTCAGTATAAGCATTGCCCAGGGCAGGATGCATCTCTGTTGTTGCTTTTGCAACAACAGAGTTCTCACCCATCTAACAGATTTATGTGCATGGATCCCTCCCACAGGGAGGGAAAGCTGGAGGAAGGCATGGCAGCATGAAAGGACTTTCCTGGCATTGCTGGGTATGGCAGAGAAAGAAAACGAACACAGATGTGAGTTGCTCCCTCTGAGCCCCACTTAAGTTTCCTCCTCCAAGCTCTTCCTCCTCTATACCTAGTTACTCAGACCCATCTCTCTTGGGTGCTGCAAGGCTGGGCTGCTTTCACCTCCTCCAGTCTTCCCCTTACCTTCTCCACCCCCCATCCCTGCAACCTCAAGGGAGCAGGAGTGATGCACTTGCCAAATTCCAACAAAGATCCTTCCACTTCTGTCCAGCTGTGCTGCCACCAGCTTTCTGCATCCTTCACCTGAATAAGATGTGCTTTGCAGTTTCCCTTCAAAGGATGGTAGTTATGTCTTCAATAGTTTGAGAAAGTGAATAGCCTGAGGATGAAGTGGAGGCCCAAGAGCAGGAAAGGATATTATACAGCAGGATCTCCTGTCAGATAAGGACTCAGCTCAAAACAGGTATTTAATGACAGTTTATTTACAGATCATGTGGTCCTAACATGGCCAATCTGAAGAGATACTTGCCTGTCATTTAACAACCCTATCCTGTGTTCTGAAACATGAAAGCCTGAACCTTTCCCAGCCAGGTGCAACCAGAACAAAGACTTGTACCCACTGTATTTAGCAACCTTTAGGTGTCCTCAGTGAGGGAAGAGAATTGCAGCAGGTTTTCAACCTTTTTTCCTTGTCGTTGGACTCCTACATACTTGCTCAGGTGCAGGGCTCTGAGAAGGGAGGATGCTTAGATGGACACACAAGCACCATAAGCCTGTACAGTCACTTGTGATCTTCCCCTAGATATGTATCTATACGACATTCCTGCTGAAGAGTTTTCAAGGAGCTTGAAAGGGAACCAAAGGCAATATCTGCTTCTGAAGAACCCAAAGAACATGCAAGCAGCTCCGTTTAATAGCCCTCATAACACAGACATCTGACAGAGGGACAGCTACACTGCACTAGGGTATTATTCCTTTTAGCAAAAATGACTCAAGAAAGGGCAAGAAAGGGGAGATGGTCTGTGAGAAAACATCCACAAACTTATCACATCATAACCCCTTCAGAAAAGAGTTCTGATTACCCAGGCATTAGTTCTGGGGCTTGTAATGGACAAAAGGGCAGAGGTCTTTGAGAGAGCACTGTGGCATTTTTCTCAGTGGTTGATTATTTTCCCTTAAATTTTCAGGAATTTAAAGCTTGCACAGGCCAAACTTTTGTTTTACTTTGGCAAAGCAGGAGGCTGAAGGGCAGGAAACAGAGGAACTTTGCATTCACATATACTTGCATAAAACAGTTATGCATTGAGCTCTATCCACCCATTACAGTAGTATAAGAGAAACACACTTCGTCCAAGAGCTGTATTTATGGTTCAAACGCAAAATGGCCAGCCTCTTTATGGTGCACCTTTTGAAATGCCATCCCAAATGTTCTGAGAAGACTCAGAACTTAAGCCCCTAATTTTAAACCAAAAAGCACAGGAGTCCACTTTTCTCAGGCTCTGGGCTGCCTGCAGCCTCTGAATATACTCTCCCAGTTTCTCTTCCCCACCAAGAACAAAATGCTTCCCCTGCTGTGCCCATTTGCTGCCTCCTGGCTTAGCAGGCTGCAGAGGATCTTTGCATCTGAGGCTTTCAGAAGACAGTCTGTAATGAGCTCCGCACACTGCCACTCTCACAGGCAGAGTGAGTTAGTCAGAAAGCACAGTTTGAGCACCACTTGCTGCACAGATCTTCAATAGAATGTGTAAGAAGGTGGATATGTAACAGTGAACCCAACTTCCAGCTCAGTCCAGTCTTCTTTGCAGTTTCATCTAACATGGGCTCGGCAGCTGTCAAGGGAAAACACAGTCCTTTTCAGAAGGCTACTCAGTACATGTAACCTTCAGACTCTCCTCTGTGCATCCCAAACAATTGCACACAGGCAGTGAGAGAGGATGCTCCTGCGACTGCGGAACAATCCCTCTGTGTTGTGGCTTTCAGCTCCTCCATAGGAGGAGGCAACACTGTTCTCTGCAGAAGCTTTTAACTACTAAAGCGGCTGCTTCCGTTTCCCAGGAAAGGCCGGGTGGGACAAAGACCTCATATATAAGAGGCCAAAGGACCTCACACCAGCAGGAGGGGGAGTTTTCTGCCTTCCCCACGCTGTTTCCTTTGTCCTGAATTCCTCCTTCAGTACAGGGGACAGAGCCTTTGTCCGAGATTGGGCTGACCATGTGCAGCTTCTCCCCTGCCTCCTTATCCCAGGATTAAGAGATGCTCTTCATAACAGGGCTTGCTGGTCTCCATCACGTGGATTCCTCCTCACCCTCCTGCAGCAGGGAGGCTCCAGGCAGGATGGAGAAAAGGCTTCTTCCTGCAGAGAGCTCAGCTCCCCTCCACTTTGGGCAGAAAGCATCAGCAAGATCAGTCCCGATCCTGAACTGCAGCCCCTCCAGATGCATACCTGCTAAGGGCCAGCACCCCGGCATCCCAGGGTGTGGGGCCTGCTGGCTGTCCCTCTGCCTCTTTGGCTGCTGCAGCCCTGCACAGAGATGCCTCACACAGCTTCTTCTGGGCCTCTGTGTCAGCTTCTTTCCCCCCTCTCCCATAACAGCTCAGGTGCAATGTGAAAGCTAAACCAACTTGTGCACTTATAAGTGTAACCATGTATCAGAGTTAAAAGTCTTGCTGCTCTGTCTATCCCTGACATTTAGGAGCAGAGCCAGGGCACATGGACTGATGCAAAGCAGAGGGAGATAAGACAGATTTTTGACTCCCCCACGCCCCCCCTTTTTTTTCTCTCTTTCTTTTTTTTTTTTTTTTAACAAACCAACTGAATGAACTGTACTGAACAGCTGAAAAACAACCAGCCAAGTTCAGTTCCCAGGCAGGAACAGGACATGAGTTGACAGAATTAAAAGGGACAGCATCAGTTGAAATCCAGCCAACTCAAACCAGGCCTAAACCTACTTTATCTAAATTGCAGTAGCAGCTACAAACAAGCCTTCTCTTTCAGGCTGCACTGAGATCCCTCACTTACTGCCTAGAAATAGTATGCAATCAGTAAAGCAGTCGGGGAAGACAGCTTTCCTTCTATTTCAACAAAGTCTTTTATAAGGAACAAAGACTTTCTGTGCCTCTGCTCCTGGCACAAGGTCTCTCCACGCCTTAGTGTCAACCTATCCTTTGGGGCTGGAGAAGGTCAGAGACCTGTTCCCAGCCAAGAGCTAGAAATTGGAGAGACAACAGTGGCTTCCATGGCAAGGCACAGGAAGTAACCTGCCTGACCCATGAGTCCTGCAGGAGTGGAAAAAAGACCAAACTTCAGAAGATTAGGGAGGTGGAGAAGAAAAGGCTTTAATTTATGTTATATAGCCAGCTCACTGACAGTGTAACACATAGACTTTTCATCCTCCAAGGCAAATGAGAGTACAGATGTCCTTGGAAACTCTGGGGTTTTCAGTCATGCTTTCCTACTGCTGCACTTCTGACTGGGAGGAAGCTTGGAGGAGCCCAGCCCAGGTTCACATCACCAGTGCTAACATAGCAAAAGGCAACGTTGCACAGCAATGGTGCTGGTCCCTTCCTCTCATATTCCTGAGAGTGTCCTGCACTTTTTAAACCTGGCCAGAGGGCTGCAGTGGCTTTTTTATCACTGCAGAAATAGAAATTTTGTGGAGAAGAGATTTGCTGGTGTGGCAAAAGGGCCCAGCAAGTCCCAAATTAAGGCCACAGAGATGCTACTCACCAAAAGCAGCAAAAGCTAAATAAATGCCAGCTTGTGCCATCAGTGGCTGATGAAGGGACAGTGCTTGAAGGCACAGGGCAGAAGTGAGCCTGGCACTGGGGTGCCTCCAGTATTGCAAAGGGGAAGCAGCCTGCCCATTCTGAACAGGAAGAGAAGTCAATATAACCAGCAAAATCTAAGGCCATACAACTCCATTTATGCTGTCAGGAAGAACAGGGGCACACCACCCACGTGGTGGCATAACCGCACTCAGCAGCATTCACAGCTGTGTTCCTGCTCTATGTGCTCAGCTAACCACCCACACCTGAAACCACTCTGACCAAAAGAGGACTCACAGAGAGGAAGGACAGGCCACCACGTGTGTGCTAGTTCACAACCTGGGAAGTCTCAGCCATGGCCAGGGCCACTGCAAAGTTCCTCTTATGACTGGCAAAAGCCTGTGCTTCAGCACCCACCAAGAAAACAGAGGTGGGTGTTTCCCTTCCTCACAAGTGAGGATAAAAGCACTGGACTATGAAGGTCCCACAGATTAGTCGTACAAACTGACAAATAATATTAAACTTTGCCAGCCTGCAGAGAGGGGCTGCATTAATTTAATTTAGGGAACCCAGAAGCACCTCTGCATGCTGACCCAGGCACCAGTCTCAGTGTCACCAACGCCAAGATCTGTCCTCTCCATCTTTTTCAACTGAAAAGCTCCCTCCACTGAGGAGCCTGGGTGTTGCAAACAGTCAATATGGGTACAGCTGGTCCTTACAGACCCCTACTGATGGTTGGCAGGACCACCTTAACATTTAAAACAAGTGCTGGAAATTGCAAGTTTCTTGAGGGGGGGAAAAGAAGAGCTATAATAATGAGTTCCAATGAGTTCTGCTGGACCACACCCAGTCACAGAAAAAAAAAAACAACACGGATTAGAGGAAAAAGTTTGATACCAAAGACTAAACAATGAGAAGGTTTCTTAAGACTTGCTATGTCAGGAAAGTGGGTAGGACAGAAGCTGTCCCATTCTTCAGCACTCAAAGAAAAACACAAATAAAGCCACACCACTAGACTGATGTTTCTCCTCTGAGAGCTCAGGTACACAGTCAAGTCAGCATGGGTTAAAACTGCACACACAGGTTGAGATGGGTGTGAGACTTGGCTCTTGAGCTGCAGGAAGGGTTTCTTGCATCTAGCACTGCTCCTGTGCCAGCTGAGGGGTGCACTCACACAAGGAGAGCAGAGCTGCCACAGTAGGATGAGCCCCATCTGGCGGGACAGGGCAGGGCACGACAGGGCAAGCACACAGTGCCAGCAGGCAAGTTCCAACCCTTGAGCATCCTGAGCAGTAACAGCAACAAGATGGTAAGAGTAAATCCGGTCCCAGCTTCAGTGTTTTCCCTGCACAACCCTGGGACAGTATTTCAAGAGAAGATGCATTTATGTGCTTGTAGAATGTCTGCTCTTAGAGTCATCCTTTCCTCAGACAAAAACATTTTCCATGAGGTCTCCTCAGTGCTGTCTGATTGACAGCTTTGCAGACAGATGCTTCTCTCTGGATTACTTGCAGTGCTGCATAAGATTTATTTGTGATCTACAGTAGGGAGTAAAAAGGGTCAGGTCCATCTGCAACAAGCACTTTGCTGCAATGCTTTTCAAGACTATTTACAAGAGTTACATTTGGCAATTCTCTCCCTGACAAATTCAGAGCCGCCAGCCAGCTCTGGAGGAAGCCAGCAACAGGTTTGAGACCAAAGCACGAGCTTGATAGCTGCCTGTCGTGCCCAGCACATCAGCCAACCATTCTGCACACCAGCAACCGGTTTGTTTTATCAGCCAGCACATTATTTGGTACTGGTCACAGCACGTATGTCCCAGCTGGAAACGAGGGGATGTGACAAGGCTGGCTTAGGAGACAAGGGGAGGGATGGGAAGCATTGGGGAGATGGGCTCACAGGCAGCAGTATGAGGAGAAGGGGATTTGTTGCAGCAGTGCAGGACACGGGGCTAGTGCACAAAGACACAAGGACTAGGCTTGATCCGAGCTGCTGCTCACAGAACAGCTTGTTTTATGGGAAACATCTAAGAGGAATTAGGCTAAAACCCAACCAATTTCTCATGGACCACTGAATAACTATCAGATGATGAGAGCTTTTGGCCATGACAAACTTGGGTTAAATTGGAACCAGTGACTTAATGTTTCCATACCCCTTTGCAGAATAAGGGCATGCAGCCTGCACACTCGGGTGAGTCCTGTTCACCTATGGCAATTTACTGCGCTACAGTTTCAGTGTTTGCGGAGCAGAATTCACTATGCAACAGGTTCTGCTGAAATGAAATTGATGTTGATTTATACTTTGTAGAGCTAAAAAATGCAGTTAATCCCCCCCCCTTGTTTTTAATCTAAAATCCTGGAATACTATGGAGGAGCCAGGGCCAGCTCTACACTGGAAACGGGTCAATATTACAAACAGATGATAGAAAAAATATATATATTTTACAGAGCCATAGCAACCAGAAGAGAATAATAAATCAGCCTGGGGTTGGGGAAAAAAAAGATAAAGGCACAGTCAGGGAAAAATATATATGAATTACTGGGAGATTTTATTTGGCTTTAGTCATCCTACTGGGAAGAAATAAACACTGTTTTACAAACAAGCTAGACAAGCTTCATTTGTATTCAAGGAAGCAAGAAGTTTGTTTTGGGTTTGGAGTTTGGTTGTTTTGTGTTTTTTTTTCCCTTTTTACACACAGAAATTGGCCTGTGTCAAGAATATTTGAAAACATGTTGGCAAAGAAAGAGTCACTGAGGCTATTACACTGAAGCTTTTGGACTCCAGAAGATCTGAAGATGAGGCCTAGTGGTTACGGCAGGGCAGCAGGTGTCAAGTTATCTGCTGGCTTAATGGCTGCACGTCTGTGACCCTAGTCAAATCACTTAATCCCACTGAGCCCCATTTTCAGAGTAAAAGTTATAATGCCTGTCAAACACGAAGTGCCTCTGTGGCTCAGACTAAACCAAATTGAATCAGATGAAAACTGCTGAATAAGAAGAGTGCATCTATACCTGCAGTCCTTACAACTTCTGAAATGACCCTTGTTTAAAAAAGAAGGGGGAAACTGCAGCATACAGAGATAGCATAATGGCCATAAACTGATGCACTGGGACATCAAGCACAGGAACAGTGTGTGTGTGTGTGTGTGTGTGTGTGTGTGTGTTTCAGTGTGTGTGCTCCCTCAAACTGGACACAAGCTGTCATAAAATAATTTCTACCTAAAGAAAGTATGACATGTAAGAAATTACTAAGGAAAGCTAGATGTATCCCATTTTGGGCTTGCTTTTGAGCCTGGAGGCCGGAGGCTTATGCAGCTGTGCTGCCTCAAGGCACTTGCAGGCGTCAGAACCATCCTCCTTTCCAGCTTTGGGAAATTGGCCCACAGACTTGAATCGTGACAGAGGATAGAAGCTCATGGATACTAAGTCCCTACAGGTTTCACAGAAATAACTAAAGAATAAGAGAATATATTTCATTGCTTATACTCTGAAAAGGGAAATCCTCACCATGACAGTGCAGAGGTGTCTGCAGGGAAAAAAACTCCACATAACAACCCAGCTACAGTTAGTTAGATCATTGTTTTGACATGTTGTTATCAACATGTATAACTCACTATGTACCTACTGGAATTGGTTGTCCAATCCACTTTTCAAAAGTAATAAGTTTTCTAAGGAATAATTAATGTAATTTTCTCATGAAGTAATCAGCTGAAATCTACATTAAATTGCCACTGTTGAACTTAACATCTTGCATGCTTACTTTCTTTGCCTGTACATTTGGTTACTACTGTTTTGCAACCCCCAAGACACAAACAGCTTCCTACTACTGATTAGTCAAAGATTAAATACTAAAATTCAACTTTTAAATTAGTTGAGACATCAAACTCACATTTAAATATCTTTCAGTGCACTAGTAATCAGGAGACTATGAAAAAAGATAAATTATATATTTATGGAAACATAGAAAATTATATTTAGAAGGCCTAGTCATTCAAGACATAATTATAATATAAAGGAGACTTAAGAAGTCTCCTACTTTGCCCTCACCTAAAGAAGGATCAGCTCTTCCTGACAAATATCCATGAAGAATAGTTTGACTTGTTCTCAAAGGTATGCAGCAGTAGGGAATCTGCAACTAGTCAGTGCTTCACTGCACTTGCCATTCCAAAGTTTTCCTAATGACAAACCTTAAGCCTATTTTACAGAAATTTTCGTATTGATAAGTCTCTCCTATCCCCAGTAGGGGATTACTTTATTTATTACTTTGTTCCTTACAGCAACCTTTTGCATGTTTGAAGACTGTTCTCTCATCTTCCTTCCATCTTCTCTTCCCTAGACTAAACAAACATAACTCTTTTGATCATTCCTCCACAGGTCATATTTTCTAGACCTCTGGATCATTCTTACTGGTCTCCTCCAGGCTCTCTCCAATTGGGATGCATCTGACTTGAAGCCTTTCACCTAAAATGAGATACAGTGGTCTCCCTTTCTCTTGCAGTGCCATCTATCATATGCCATACACAGAACATTTCTATTTGTACATCAGAATAATTTCACTTCTATCTCTCAGCGTGAAGAGGATGTTGGTTTAGGTATAGCTTATTAGTGATAGTAACTCCAAATAGTTTTCCTCTCCTTTCAGATCTGCTGCCTTTCCCCAGCTGATTTCACTGGATTACTTCTGTCAGGACAGGACCTCACACCTGTTGCACCTCCCCGCCCTTACTGCACATCGGTACTTCAGACTGTTTCTGTAGGTTGCTGGAATTCAGGCTGTTCTGAATTCCAGCCCTCTGTGCCATAGTGCTTTGCTGTGTCTGCAGATTTCATCAGGATACTCTGCATTTCATCATCCTGGTCAATACCAAACTGCATGAGCTCTACAAGAGATTTTAGAGGAATCCAAACTCTACACAGCTTTTGTGGTTGATGACTGCACATTGCCAATTACTCAGTCTAAATATCCAACCAGTATTGTATCCATCTTCTTTACCTTTTATCAAGATCACATTTCCTCAGCTCACTCACATACTTGTTAGAAAGGACAATTAAAAAAATCTCACTACTAACAAGGTAACCAACATTCACTGCTTCCCATGGTGCCTGGTACTTTGTCACAATTAATTTGTTCTGATTTAATCTTGATAAATCCATGCTGGAACAACCTTTTTTTTTTTTTTCTTTTGCATTTTGGGGGTTTGTTTTTGTTGTGGTTGTTTTTGTTTGTTTGGGTTTTTTTCCAGTATATTGCTCTCAGGACACATATCAGTCAGGCCCTTGAAAACAATCTAAATTTACCTTAGAGAGAAAAAAAAGTGCAGATTTTAATTTCAGAAAAACACAAACCATAGTCTCTCTATAGTGAGCAAGTATTGTAATACTGCAGTACATAAAGAGTTAAGCTCTGGATAAGCTTTCTTCAGGCAAAGCGTTCCTTCTTTTTCATTTGAATTGAAGTATAAATTTGTTCTACCATGAGATATTTCGAGTATAGCCACGAACCATGACAAGCTAAGGTCATTGAATTGTGCAGTTTCATTTTCAAGGTTTGAGGGTTTGGAGTTTTTTTAAAACTAAAAATAACAGAGCTGGAATTCATGCTCATGGTCAAACGGTGATAAAATTAAGAACAGATAAAGCCACAAATAAAACTTTTTGAGACTTTCAAGCTTGGTTTTGTTGAAGGAGGGTAAGTAGTGCCCTTTAATCAAAAGCACAAAGCATCAAGTGCTTGTTACAGTGAACAGAGAAGCCAAGGCTCAAAGAGTTTTGAAATTCAATGCAAAAGACTGCTTTTCTAAAGCACAGCCACAGTGCAGGAGAGAGAGAAACAAAGGAATGCAACATTCATTTGCCTGAAAGTGTTTGTTACAAAAATACACCTTTTGCAATGAGACATACTTTGCAACTGCAATACACAGGAATAATATTTAGGACAGCAGTAGCTGCTAGATGAGTATTCAACTCAGTCGTCACCACCTGAAAATGCTCAGGCTCAGCAGGAGTATAACTATACCTTACTCTCCCCCAGCTTCAACTGGACTCAGCAAAGCGCCTCTCTGATAACTAAAAAGTTGGCTTTTATCAAGAGATAAGAATTTAACTCTTAGCATAGCTTTCAGAGTAAACAATCTTTTGACATGCGAAAGTGCTTGGAGCCTATCCAAAAAGTTTCTGCCGGTTTTATTCTTTTTCTTACTTCTTGTTCAGAGTGGATTCATAAGCATTAGTTGTTCCAGTTCATCAAATGTTTTTAAGGCTACTTTGGAGTATTAAAGAGACTCCACAGATATTTTTTTTAAACAACCAAAGAGGACAACATTAAGGTACATACACCAGAGTCAAACAACGCTTGTCACTGTTGCATTTGACAAATGCTTTAAGTGGTACAGTCAGAAAGAACTTGAGCAAAAAGAAACCTTTCATCATGTAAAACAATGCTGTCGTGCCACAGCCTGCCTAGTGCCCAACGAGCTTCAGAAGAGCCAACCTTTCAAATACTTCAGAGTTTTAAAGTTTTGACATGTAATCAGAGAAGTCCTGTTAAAAAAAAAAAAGTTAAAAAGACAACGGCAGAAGCTCACTTGGCTTTTCAGAGTCAGAATGTCAAATTAGGGGAAATCCTATTAGGCCAAAAAAACCAAACCAGTAGCATTGCTGAGGAATAGGTGCCTGGTTACCCAGGAGTGATGCAAGGGAGAACATGGGAACTGCTCTGGAGATTGCCAGCCTCAGAGGTGACAGCTTGTGGAGGTAAAGCAAAACAAAGTGGGACACAGTACATGTAGCAGAAGGATTCAGGGCTCTGAAGAGCAATGGAGTGAGAGTGCTTTGACTAAATTAGAAGCTTACTGCACCTAACTGTGGTCAACTGGTATGGCCCTGAGAGATCAAGAAGAAACACGATAGAGTATGCCCTATCACAAGTCTTAGTTTTAAATGCACCATCTTGTCAGGATTAACCTTGATATCTTTAGAAGATTTGAGTCTGAGAAGGTTTCTATTCAAAAGACATATGATATCCAATTTGTACTGAAATAAAACTAGAGCTTGTTCACTTGTTGCAACAGCACACAGATTCCCTTTTTACAAGGCAAGGAATGGTTAGTAACACTTGGTGATAGCACAGAGCTGCTTGCTTAAGGGCATAAAGCACTATGGAAAAAAAAAATCCAACACTTCTGTAATATTTTAAGAAGCCTCTGCAGGTCTCTTGTCCAGCCTGCCTATTTGAAGTGGAGCCATCACCAATGCTAGATCAGGGCCAACTTGGCTCTTTTGAACCAAGTTCCGAACATTTTCGGAAACAGAGATCCAGCATCTCTCTTATAAACCATTCCCTGTCCTTTCCAACTCTCCTTGTGCATGAATTTTCCCTGAAGCCCTTCCAGGGCCTCCCACACTGCAATTCAGAGCTGTAGTCCCTTGATGTATTATCTAGGGCTTGACCCCACAATCTTGTAACTACTCTCCCAACAGCTGTAGGCTCTGATTAGATCACCCTGGCCTTCTCTTCCCAGGCTAAACCGACCCTGCTCCCCCAGCTCTCCTCATAGCTTATGTGCCCTCGGACCCTGACCACCTTGGACTACCTCCAGTTTTTCAGTATCTCTTAAACTGGAAGGCCCAAACCAGAACACAGTATTTTAAGTGAGGCCTCCCCAGTGCCATGCCAAAGAGTTAATAACTTCCCTTAATCTGTTGCTCATGCTCTTCCTAAGGTAACCCAGCATGTGGTTTGCCCATTGTCCAATAAATGTAGTGTTGGCTCATACCCCATTTCATAGTAAAAGAAAAAAGTCAATTTATGATTCATACACTCTTGTTTTTCATAATGCAAATTGAGAGCTAAACACCCAGAGGCTAGAATCTGTTAGCGTGTATTGGAGCAGTGCCTTTAAAGAGTCATGGTGGATAGAAAGTCAAAACCAGCATGGATAAGCAGTGGATAACACTGGAGGGCCTGAGAAGTTCACGCCAGATTGATATGTATGGGCACAACCACTCTTTTCAGTCTAAAAACAGTTCTTTGGCTTTGAGGTCAAAAAGGAGGGACTACATTAGGGCAGGAACCAAACAAGGGAAGTCTCTGCCTCAAATGCCAGCTTAGTCACCAAGAAGTTTGCCCTAAAGTACCTTACCAAATCCTGTTTCACTCTGCAGACCTTCTCTCACCCACGAAAAGACAGAGACAAACAAGCAACTGCTATAGAGAGGCTGCTTAGTGGGTGAACAGAAGGCATGGAAACTACTCTATCAAAAAGACAGTTAAGAGAACCTACCATGGACTAGAAAATTTAAAAGCCTCCAAAAAGGCCTTAACGTAAGGTAAGTTAACATGAAACATGTATGTTATTTTATATCTAAGAGGGAGACTTTAGACACAGATGTTTTCTTTGGACTCTGCAATCATTGCACAGAAAATGTGGGTATGAATTCATCGCTGCATGGTCAGTATCAAAGAGCTATTATACAATACAATTTTAGGCAGGAATGGGAACCTCAAACAATGGCAAAAATAATGACAGTCACATGGATTCAGATGCTTAACAGTAGCAAAAATCAAGACAGAAAGGTGAGCCAAATTTTGGATGGCAAATGGTGAAGACAGCTACACAGCAAAGGTTACAAAAAGACAAGCAATTGTCTGTGCTGGCACTGGTCTACGTCAGTGAATATTTAGAAAAATACCCCACAAGAGTTGCCACTGCCTCAGAGATTTGTCACAGATGTTAGCTGAGCAATCCTGTTCTTATCCAGACCTTTTCCCTTTGAGAGTCAGCCAGCTGACTGAAAACCAGTGACAGAATCAGAAGTTACTGAGCAATTTATTAACTAGTAGAGCAGGTACCAAATGTTAGAAATTCGATAATCATTGATTTAGAAGGTACTTTACCTGCAAAGGACCTCAAACTAGGTTAAAAAATGTTCTTCAAATATTTTCATTCAGATCTTGTGATGCTGCAAAGTGCCTTTTAAGTACATTAGGAACTTAGCCATTCCACAAGTCTTCATGTGCTAACACTGAAACCAACATTCAGTCTACTGATATACATGAAACCCTGAAAGAACAGTGCAAGAGGGTCATTTGTAGGCACCTTGGTTCCCAGTTTTCTGGCAAGTCTCTATCTGCATTAATGATTCACAATTGTTAATTCCTTGGCCCTCTCAGCCTTAGCATCCCTTAGGACTTTTATATTTTCACATCTCAAGAGCTCTGTGTTTACATACATTGCTACTCCTCAACTGCAGGAACCATTGGAAGAGATTTGGTTGTGAAGGAGCTGCAATGTTTTTGGAAGTTATAACCCTTCTGCTGAGAAGTGAGACTTTATCAGATGGCTGCTCCTGAGCCATTCAGGATAAGCAAATGTGCTTTTCTTGCTGAGAGAAGATGAATCCAACTATGCAGAAAAGAAACAAAGAGTCACTGGGCAGAATTCCTATAGTTACTGGCTGTTCTGTACCTTCAGCTTTTCAGTACTTGGGACTTGCAGTTACCTGAACAGCAGTGCATTCTGTCCCAGCAAGCTGGGCTGATGGAAGGAACACATTCTTTTGGGTTCCCACAAAACGACAATTCTTAAGATTTGATTGGGTGCCGATGAGAAAAGCGTCACACGGTGTAACAGATGTGCCCCTTCAGAACCAGAGCAGGAAAAAGCGAGGCCGTGTATCGAACCCTGCGGTACCTGACTGGAAGACGTATCTGGCCAAGCCCTGCATCAGCTCTGCTGGCCACGTGGGCGGCGCCGACTCCCCTGTTTCTCTCTTCAGTCGAAATGTCAGCTCAAATCCGAAACCACTTGGTCCATCTGTTCCCGTAAACCTGGAGGGAACGAAAAGAAAAAGTCACAACATACTTCTTGTAACCAGAGCAGGCTTTAAGCTTAGGACCGTGGAAAAAGGATGAGTGTTCTCCTCATAGAAAAGATAAATTTAGAACTTCTCTTTCAGCCTACTTTGGCTCAAATGGCATAACATGGTTAGATTAGCTGAGGCAATACAATTTCAAAGATAACTATCAGAGTAGTGTTTTCAGTTAGAATAATGCAGTCTTGGAACCATGACTTCTTTCCTGGGACTGGTGGGATTTTCAGCAACCTGAATTTGTTTTTGAAACATCATTGTAAGTTTTGCACTGATAGCTAAATGGGAACACCGAAGAAAGTGCATAACAGAAAATAATGTTATTCCACCCTTGTGAATAAAAATTTCTATGCATTGAGAAGTGGGATGCAACTGAAGTACTGGGTAGAAGTTTTCTGGGTTGAAACAGCTGAACATTCTGATGAACAACACACAATTTCTATGTTGCGGATGGTCAGCAGGGGAGGGAGAAACAAGGAGATGCAGGCAGAAAGTTAATAACCTCTCCCACAATGCACTAATTCCTAAATCCCCAGCAGCTAAAAATGCCACATTTGCCTGTGGAAAATAAGAAACCTCATGGAGAAATATATAAGCTTGCAAACTTGAAAGCAAGTTGGGAACATTTATGTGATTCCTACCACTGTCATTTCATCCCTCGCTCATTTGCTGTAACTGTTCCACAAAGGCAGAGGAAAGAAGGAAGGATTTACACTGAGCATAAAGACACCTTACAGAAGCTTTCATAAACTAGTAACATTCTGCAAGTTCAAATCTCCAACACCTGCAGCCACTGGCAAATTCTCTGGAGAAAGTTTGCAAATGTCTTGGATGCTCATACCTTGCTGGCACATATGAAAGATATGATGCATAAAGGTTTAATAACACTGTACTACTTCTAAAAGCAGACAAACAGAGCAGTCTAGAAAGTAACAAAAGCACTTTCCATTTGAAAAACACAGCTCACCAGCAGTGCAGTGACCAGCTGCAAGTGTTGGAAGGACTGTTCCAGTCATACGGGTTTGAAGCAGAAATGATTTATAATGACAAGGACGAGTCTTAAAACTGATCAGACTTAAGCATTGATGCAAATCCACCATGCAAAGTAACTCTGAGGATTCTCCAAGGAAAGTGTGATTGTAGTTGACTATCAAATGTTGTAATAAAAGTAGCTGAGAAACAAACCCTATGACAGAACTAGACTATGGGACAGCCCAAAATGGTAACAACAGTAATTACAATTACAATGCATCTCAGACGATCTGAGATAGAGCATATGCAGGAAGGAAACCTCAAAATTAGTATTTTTTATCTGCATGTGGCCCCAGGTACAAAACCTGAAAGCTGCAACACAGCATTAAGTTTCTGTGTTAAGAGATCTGAATATTCCACATAGTTTGCTTTATGCTGAACCCTCCTGTTTTGAGTGAAAGCTTCTTTTTTTTTTAAATGCTAAGGAAAAAAATTTGGAAAAAAAAATCTGTGATTGAAAACAATGAAGTATTGAAAGTCATTCTGACATCTGCAATAGAGGAGTAAACAATATAGCAAATATTAGTATAACAATATACAAGCATGCCCATTTTTATTTCTCTCAACATTATCCTCAACAAAGAATTTGAGAATTAATACTACAGAAGCAAATTCTCTATGAACAGGGCAGAAAACCCATTTCAGAATGCTCAGCTGGTACATATAAAACCTCTTTTAGGAAAGAAATACACCTTTAAGCAACAATCATTACATTTGGTTCTCAAACAAAGCAAGAGATTATTGAGTAACCAGCCATCCAGGAATCTGGATGTGCAGTGAATCCTGTGTCCTGCAATCATGGAGGTCTACCAAACAGACTGACACAGTACAGTGACAGCCTCACCAATGCAAAGTTGTACTTTGTACATCCAAGCACCCCTCTAGTATTTTATTAGTTTCACATATCAGCTAGCAAAGGAAAAATACAAATATTTCTTAAAGGGAGAAACAAAAACGCTTCAAAGTGGATAATTTTCAAGGATTGATTCCAGGAAAAACCAGAAACTGAAACACATTATGAATGGGTCAATTTTAAGAAAGATCAAAGTCAACAAAAAGCCTTCAAGCGGATCTTTCACAGTTAAATTTTTTGGAAAGTAAGATGGCTCCCTATTGAATTTCCTCCTTTCAAGGCATGTTCTGAAACAACACAGCTTTACTTCTAATATGCAATGAGCTAGAGTTTAGTGGGCTTTTTTTTTAACTTCTTGGATCTCTGCTTCTCAAAAGTAACTGTTAAAAGGAAGACCACGCATGCTCTATATTGATCCCTATGAAAGTTACTGATTAACAGAAGTGTTCAGGTGAGTATCCATCAAAGCAACATTTAGGAGAACATTGCTCCTCAGCAACATAACAGTAGTCACAAATCAGTAAAACTGACAGGCGACGTCACTTACATCAACTTGTTCATATAGTAGTGAAAGTCTCTAAAACAGAGAACTACTAAACAGAATAAAAGATAAGGAAACAAGCACTAAGTTACTTCTCTTCTAAGATTTTAAAAAATTCCTGAAGAATCCATATGTATCTTCCAAAAATAACTCAGAATATACAGCAGCATCAGTATACAATGATTATAATTTTCAAATTCTTAAATTACCAGTTAAATATTAGAAAAATCCTATTTGCACATAAGATTTAAAGATTAGATTTAAAATGTTTTTGAATAGTTAATGGTCACAGTTTGCTGAAAATACACAGCTTTGTTACAGGGAAAATTTGAATGCATGCAATTCACTTGCTCTAAGCAGCTGTTCTGAAGTAACAGTCTATAAAGTAAAAGTCTTTGATCTGTTTAATTTTAGGTTAGTAATCTGGTTTTGAGGAAATTGTGACACATGGCTTTAAAAACTTGTGATTATTTTGGTAACTTTTTGTGTCTAATTTAGACGAGTCTTTCAGAGGAAGAAATATTAATATTCAGAATGTAATTAGGACAGTAATTTTCAGCTAGTATTTTTTCCAAAGCTTTTGCTTTTATCCTCCAAAAAGGTCTTTTATTTGACAGTAAATTGAATGTAGTTTCAACAGCTGCCATGACATTTCTGTCACTGAACAATGGACCGTAATCCAGGATCAGAGCTCCTGGCCAAGGTTAGGAGGATGCACCTGAGAATGGAGGCAGACACGAGCTTCAGGAGCTACACAAACCTGGTAACCTTGCCACATGCTTCTGACCCTTGGTCTAATGAAAATCACCGAGAAGTATCCAGTAGCCAAGTTATGCAGCTTGGCTTCTCTTATGGAAGTCCTTTTCACTTGGATGCAAGTGCTTACACTAGCCCTAACTCCAAAATTTGCCAGTGTAAGGATGCATCAGTCTCCTGGTGGAGAGGCAAGTAGTAGGCACAGCCATCAAATGCATGGGAAATGATTTTGCCCAGTTAGAAGCCCAAGATCTCCAGATACATGTGCCAATGGAAGACAGAGCAAATGGTTTATTATCCTTCACAAGGACAAAGAGGCTTCTCCCTCATATTCCATGTGGAAACACTGGAATCTCATGGCAGCCTCCTCCTTGCAGAGTACACTGCTTGAGAATTATCTTAGGGGGGATGACAAGGAACTGAATGAAAAAAGGACCACACCTTGCAGGCTTGTATGTGTTCACACTCATGCTTCTTCCCACAAGTTCCAAATTTCCCTCAAACTTCCAGAAAACTTCCAGAGAAGTCAACCACCTTCAGCCAGCCACAGTGAAAGAACAAGCTAAAAAAACCAAACAAGAATTCCAGACGAGAAAGACCAAACAAGCCTCATTTCCACAAAAAAATGAGTAGAGAGGTGAGGATAACCCATAGATGGATGAAGTCCTGCTAAAGCACATGGAAGCTGTTACCTCTTCCTCCACTGACCTTCCCAAGTTCACTGCTACCTGCACCTGTTCTAACTTGCTCCCTTCCACAGCCAGCAAAGTGTCCACAGCAGGTCAGTCTAACCCCAACTCCTCTGTCAGCTGCAGAGGCAACAGACTTTGATTACACACTTTGTGATGCACAGCAGCAAGATTCTGGAATTATTTTGGGTTGGTTTCTCTGCAAGCTAGGGAGATGAGGGTGGGATTTTTTGGTCACAGTTAGGTCGTTTGGTTTTTTTTGTTGTTGTTGTTTTGGTGGGGTGGTGGTTTTCTTTGTTTGTTTTTGTGGTTTTGTTTGTTTGTTTAATCTGAAGGTAACTGATTCAGACTAAAGCCAATTTAGATCAAAGGCTTTGGAGCTCAGTTCAGCATCTCAACACTGAAGTGTTTTGCAGGTCATTTCTTCAGCAAAACTATTACAATGTAGCAGTCCAAAAGCGCCTCAGTTTTACAGCAAGATGATGATCTGAGGGTGTGCAGGAAGGAAACCTCAAAATTAGTACTTTGTATCCGTGCGTGGCCCCAGCTTCACAAGCTGAAACACAGCATTAACTTTCTGTACTAACAGATCTGAATATTTCAAATAGTTTTACGTCTTGGTTCTGGTGAACCCTGCAGTTTTGCATGAAAGTTTCTTGTAAACACTTCTAAAATGCTAAGAAGGAAAAAAAAATAAATCCATATATTGCCCCAAGACTAAAGATGCTAACTATAAAGAGTCAGCATGGGTCATATTGTGCCCACCACTGCTTTGCCCCCTCCAACACAAGGACACATCACCTTTATAGGCAACCCAATTGCAAAGCAACCAGCTAAGTTTTCACAAAAATAAACACTGATGGAGAAATTCTTGGCTTGCTGCATGGCCACTGGCACATATCAGATAGTTTTATATTATGACTACAGCGGTAATGGAAGGCTCTGGTATCTGCCAAGTCAAATCCAACCCTATATTTAATATTAAAACCTTATTTTGTCGCATGAACAAAAATAAACCTTTTGAAAGCCAAGGTCATATATTACATGCCATTCTTTGGGTTAAAGCTCCCTTTATCTGTTCAGCAAATCAGCTCAGCAGAACAAACCACGCTACAACACTGCTCATATGCTGGAGGAGTCTGGCTTGTTCCTTTAATGAGGTAAGAGTTTCACTGATCATGATATTTAGTTCCAGCAAAAGAATCCAAAGAAATAGAGGCCCCTTTATTTACAGAGCCGTGCAGCAGGGCCCCCCGAGCCCCCCGCCACCCTGTGCTCTGCCAGGCCTCTCCTGAAGCCACACACAGAGAACTGAAAAGCTGCTCCCCTCTGCAGCAGAGTACCCAGGGTGTTTTTCACATCAAATAACCCAGCTTAAGAGGATCAAAAGCCAAAGTAGCCCTTTGCTTTAAAAGCAGCTCTGAAAACCAGAGGCTTTTCAGTTTAAATCAAAGCTATTTGCCAAAGCATTTTCATTCTCACTTCTGCAAGGAAGGAGAGAAGGTTTGCCTCACTGCAGTGCAAATGGCTGTATTTCTGCAATTCTGTTTTTGAAAGCTACACAGCTCTGGACAAGGAACAGAGTGTACTAGATGTTTATTTTTTTGAGAGTTTAAGAGTACGTGTATATAAATATATTAGGTGAACCCATCCCGAAAATGGGAGTTTAGGTAGGGAAATGCTGGCCCTTCACTGTGATTATTTCAGCCAGGGAACAACAAGAAAGCCCTTTCAGGGTGTTTGGGGATGGTTAGGACTGCACTTTCAGAAGTCTTAGCTGCACTCCCAGCGGCTCCAGGGAGATAAGCCAGGTCTCTTCTGGGAAGTGAGGGGAGGCTCACAGTACTCTGGACTGACTTGTCCCAGCTTCAGTTTTCAGCTCCATCACCACTACTTTCGTGAAGCCACTTAAGATGCCTTTTGCTTCAACTCCCTAATTGCATGTCCCTACATCTTCTACAGAGACAAAGCTCTGCTGCTGGCGAGCTGCTCCAATACCATTTTGAAGGCTGCAGAAATCACTACATGCTGTAGTATCACTACATTCCTAAGCCTGATATCAGGAAGAGCTGCTGTTATTTCCATCAAGTAAGCAGTTTTAATTCTACCCCCAATACACATCCCACCCCCCAAAAAAACCCCAACACAGCAATTGCCAATCCACAGCTTTCAGTACTCCAGACCAGCCTATTAGGACCTTTTAGAAGTTTGAGACACTGGTCAAACCAAGCTGAGGGGCAGTATCCACCACTCTGCTTGACAACACCAAAGCACTTCAGAGCCCAATCCTCAATAGTGTAAGACTGCAGAGCCAGTACCCATCCCAGATTTTTCCATTAGCTAGCAAAGAGACTACTGTTAGCAACACAGAGGACTGGCATAACAAAAAGCATCAGGGTACCCACTGACTGACTTCACAGGTCCTCACTGAGAGAAATCATGAGAATCACTTCCCTTTCACTGCCCACATCTGCTTACAAACAAGCAACACAAAGGGTGACCTCCTCTTTAAAACCCAAGAAGAAGCCTCCAGCAGGCTGTTACAGCCACTGAGCCAAATACTTTAGTTTTTCCATCTCCTAGGAAGGACATCGAGCAAGAGCTGTTGTGCCCCGAACAAGATTATGCACAGTCGGTCTTCAGAATTCAAGCTCCACAATATCTACCCACTATAAGCTAATGACTCTCAGATTCCAGAGCTTCAGAGGGAAAAAAAAATAGGAGGGACTCTACCTAGCTCTTCCAGCATCTTGCCTAACAGGAAACAGTTGTTTTTAGTGCAGCTGTCAAACAGTATAAAACTCTCGTCCGAGAACCCCGACGGCAAGCTGGGAGGTTCCTGTGAAGCAATTTCATAAGAAAACAGTCACAGCAGCCTCCTTACATAAAAGATTTAAAAAGTATCCAGAAAAGTTATTTCAATCAAAACCTACCTGCTTACTCACATATTCTCCTGGATTGTTTCCTGGCATTCAAAAAAGCATCACGTCACATAAAGACATTTGAGAGAAGCAGGGGTGGTTATCTGGATGTCAGATGGTTATCTCTTCACAGTGCTCGACAGGAAATTCCATGAGCTCTTGCCACCCCAAACTTGCACACACGATCTTACTGGGCTCCTTTCTAGCTCGATTTAAGGAAAATCAAGCATAAGCAGGGCAAATACAACTATAATAGGAACCCATGTTCAAAGATTTCTCTTCATATAAAATCAAGGTTAGAAAGCAAGTGACATAGTGCTCAGAGATGTCAGCCCATGGCAGCTGCTGCTTAGAGCTTTCTCTTGCAGTACCTCATATCAAATGTGTAAGCCATCAACCAAATGGAAAACTCTTCTAGAAACAGCAAGTTAAATTGTTTTTAGAGATTTATTCCAACATCTAAATCCAAACATATGCAGAGGCACTCACTCTGCAGTTATTTGGTGATGGGTTTCTCAGCTTTCTGAAATGCTCATCTAGGATCCACTTAGAAAGCTTACATTGAGATTGATCTGAGTAAAATTTGTGAATTGATTTGTGCTGGCCAGTATGAAAATAGAGCTGTGATTCACTGACCTACCATTCAGAGAGTGAAGGGCTATTACAAGGCAGAGGGGAAGAGGAGACAAGTTACAGTTTCACTACATATACACAACACAGATTTCAAAGATTTTACTATTCAGCTTCTTCAAAACTCATCTGGTGACAATCTTGCCCTTAAGCCTGCAGACTCACAGTTTAGATTTTGTTTTTACCAAATCATTTCTGTAAATAACAAATGTTGACACGACAGATAAATTGATTTTTCCTCTAAACCTTCATACTAGAGAGTCAAGTCAACCTTATTCCTAACTCTGTAGACATAACTGTCTTATGTAATGTCACTAGATAGTGATCAAACTCTGGAATAGGATCCAGGGATGCAATCCAGGGAAGTCAGCCCTCTGAGAAAGCATCAGTTGGAAACTTTCAGAGGTCCCTTCCAACCCAAGTGATCCTATGAAGCATCACAGCCAAGAACACAGGGATGAACTTTTACTACTGGTACCCTGTATCCAGAACTGAGCTGGCAGGACCCACAGCTGGTAATTCTCAAACACTTAAGTTAAACTCATTTTGAGAGCAGTGGTTACTGTATTCAGCTTCTGCCCAGCTACATGGGAAACAGCTCCTGAACTACACTATCTTCAGCCAAGGATGTTAAAGTAAACCACCACCAGTTTTCTGGTCACTTTAATGTTGTTGGGCTGCAAGTTAAGGTAGTTTAGGGGTTGCTTCTTTGAGGTTGCTGCTTGCTGTCCCTGTCATGAAAGTAGTAGCATTTGGAAGGAGGACAGGATCACGTTTAGCTGCTGGAGGTTAATTCCTTTGAGCTCTAGAGGCTTGGAAGCATTATTGTCTCACTCTGGAGAGTGCCAACACACAGTCACACACATAGGGATAGTGCAGGTAGACCAAGAAGAAAAGGCTGCAAAGGCCCTGTTGGTGCCAAAAGGATCAATCTGCTTCATTACTAAGTCAGGAAACTTCAGATGACTCTTAAAGTGCTAAAACAGCACCCACGCAAGCTAAGTCTGAATCTCTTGTCTGCTACAAAGTTCTCATCCTCCTCAACAAGTTACTCAGGAATTTGATTTTCAGATGTAAATAATGATACTTCCTTGCTTCAAAGAGCAATGTGACACACTCACCATATAGGAAATGCTTATATACTCCATTTATCAAGGTCACAAAAACTGGGAAATTAACTCCACATTCTGCACAGCATGGACAAATGAACAAGGGAAATAACTAAAACAACAAAATATGAAACAGGAGGTTGCATGGAATGTGTCACTCCCCACTCCAGCAAAAGATGTTCACATGAGGGCAGTTTACATTTTATTTTCTTGATTTTATGGTGCATGGATGAGCTATACCAGTAGGTGATGGTTTAGTCTCCCATTACAGTCATAGTTAAACTGAGAAGATCAAACCATTTCACCCTCATGATTACCAAAATAACTTATTAAAAATAAATAAATCTATGTGAAATTAAGTAACTAGAGTACTGATCATGTGTTTCAGCTCAAGGGCTCACACATTTCTCCACAGAGCCACCAATACGGCCTCCCACCTCATGGCCAGCAGAACCAGTCTCAACCCAGCCCAGGTGTCCCTGAGAGCAGTTTCTAAACCACCACAACCAGCACCACAAGTGAGGCTGTGCTTCTTGGCAAAGAAAGTGCAAACAGCCTCACTGCAATGGTCTGGGGAAGTTCCGGCAGAGCTGCATCATCTTAATGCCCACTGAAAGGATCTGGAAAGAAAAGGCTAGGAGTACAATAAGGATTTACTATTGCATTCACAGAACAAGGGCCAGGGCACCAGTGAAATACAAAACTTATAAAGATCTGTACTTTAACATTTCACTTAAGCTCTCTATGCTGCACCTCAGAACTACTCATCCTTCATTTCTACATGGTCCAGCAGAACAGTGCTCACGTTTGGCCTGAGCTGAAGGTGATTCTGCAAACAAAGCACACAGTCACTGCACGACACAGTGCACTAGGGAACACAACCTTTCATCTGCACATGGATCTTGTTTCATATAGGAACTGAATCCTCAGCTCTGATACACAGGGAATGGTAATGCACCTCCACAACTTCACCTAAGGGCTCAGCTGCAACCTCACCAGGCAAGAGAACATAAGCAAAGGGCCAGTTTGAGCCTGTGTGGCTGGGAAGGACGGCATTGCTGTGCTTGGTGAGCAGCTGGGAGAAGGGCACCAACTTTCCTTGCAGTGTCTGCTGGCTCCTTCCTAGCTCCTGCTGTGGAAAGTTCTGCAGCTGCCGGGAGGAACCATTCGCATAACAAAAGCGGCTTTCAAAAGCAGTATGGGAGAGTGGGAAGAATAAGAGAAAAACCCAAAGCCAGAAACTACAGTGACAGATAGAGTTATTTTTTTTCAGCATTGCCTAAAGGTCTCAAATGAGGATCAGGGCTCCATTATGTTACATAGAATATAAACACTGGTGTCACCCATTACTTTCCTGCTGGCTAAAGAACATGTTAAGAAAAATCACACAAGAAAAAACTTTAGCATACCCTTGAGTACATTTTTAGAACTCGCATATAATTCATTCTCCACTGCGCAATAAATGAGCTTGAGGCATAAAAGGTATTTAGGAGCTTTAGAAGCCTGAAATCCAACAGATTTTAAGGAGGCTGTGGGCACAAGTATTGTTGATGAAAACCTGGCAATGTGTGCCTGCAGCCCAGAAAGTCAGGTATGCCCTGGGTTGCACCACAGGAAGTGTGGCCAGCAGGTCGAGGGAGGTGATTCTGCCCCTCTGCTCTTACAAGATCCTAGCTGGAGTGCTGCTTTGGGTCTCCCATCATAAGAAGAAAATGGACTTGTTGGAGTGAGTCCTGAGGAGGGCCATGAAGATGCTCAGAGGACCGGAAATATGCTGAGAGAGTTGGACCTGCTCAGCCTGGAGAAAAGGCTCCAGGGAAACCTTAGAGCACCTTCCTAAAGGGGCTACAAGAGAACTGGGGAGGCACTTTTGACAGGGGCATGTAGTGACGTGACAAGAGGGAATGGTTTTAAACTGATAGAGGATAGGTTTAGATTAGATATTAGGAGGAAATTCTTTACTGTGAGGCTGGTGAGGCACCGGCACAGGTTGCCCAGGGAAGTTATGGTTGTCCTGTCCCTGGAATTGTTCAAGGCCAGGTTGGATAGGACTTTGAGCAACCTGGTCTAGTGGAAGGTGTCCCTGCCCATGGCAGAGGAGTTGGAACTAGATGATCTTTTAAGGTCCCTTCCAACCCAAAGTATTCTATGATTTTCTGATCATGATGGATCTGGAATTTAATCCCTGATCTTTCACTTCATTAGCTATAGAAATCAAGACAATACTGCCTTACCTGAGGAGCTGTTACATAGTCTCATTTCATTGCAAAGGGTACACTCAAAAATATACTGATGAGCACCATGAGAGATCTTAATCAATTAAACAGGCAATGAAAGGCCCTTGGAGCTTGTGCTGTAATTGCAGGGAAAAGAAAGCACCAGATTGCTGGTTAAAGACTCCCAAAAGGGAAACACGAGACAGCTGCAATGAAAAGTCTACTCTAGATACTTTCTTTTTCAATCGGCCTTTAAATGTTAAGCTTCTCCTGTAAGACTATCTTTCCTTTAAAGCATTTGAAACTTCCAGAGGTAGGCTGATATTTTTGTTCTACAGAAATAAACACTTGGCTTGTGAACATTACACAAACTCCACTTGTTGTAAGACAAAATCCAAAAGGATAAAATAGGTCTTTGCTTCTTAAAAATCAAACAAAAGAAGAAAGAAATCATCATTCCCCACCTTCCTTTCAGTGGCTCCAGGCTTACCCCTAAAAATTCTAATAGCGGCAGAATAGTGTTGCCTCTCAGCCAAACCACTTCAGTTATGGAAACTGCAAAATAGCTCAGCTTGTCTTTCAAACAGGAATGAAGCTGGGAGAGAGATGTCAGGTTACAGCATATTTCAGTACTGCTTTTTAGTGCAGTAAGCAGAAACACGCTCCTCACGTTCCTGACCACTTTAGGAGGAATAACCAGCCCAGTAAAACAGAGTTCAGCGTACAGCTCATCACAGCCACTCTGCTACAGAAAATCCCTCATCTATCTCTGAACACTAAATTCTTTGCTTTTCTGCTTAATGTTACTCTTCTGGGTAAAAAGGAATTCAAGGCCCAGAGACATATTATTTTTGCGTAATAAGGTTATACATATGGATTCAACTTAGCTAGGAAATGTCAACTTAAGGCTTGTCTTCATGAGGAAATTTACTGTAACTAGTCTACCAGTATAATTATATTGCCGTAGTTCTACTGGTAAAATTCCCCTGTTGAGCCTTATTCATAACAACAGCTGCCTTTATGGTTTATTTTTGTCGACTATGCCAAAAAGGGCCCCTGCTCCAGAAAGGCCACAACAATTCACAGGGGAGGAGGGGAAGGAGCTGTGCCAGTGCAACTGGAGAGGTAGAAAGAATAACAGTATAGAAATGGCAGTATATCTATATACTAATGAATTATTTGCTACAAAAAAACCCCAAACCCTATCAGAAAACTATACTGTACATCAGATATCATTGCAGGTAAGGTATGTGCCAGTTTCATGATGCATTTTACGGTTTTGGTAAAGGCCCCTGAGCCAGACCGTGCTCTGCATCAGTCCCTCCGCGCACATCCTTTTGTTCTCGCCTTGTCCACAGATGCTGCAGTGCATTTCCCAGAAACCTACTCTTTCCTCCCACTCCAGCAGCCCAGCAACCGCCCAGGGCCCCTTGGACAGAGCACTGACCATCCAAAATAAATGGGTGCTAAAGACCAGCCCCTCTAGTTTACAGTTTACAGGGACCAGGGATAGCTGGAAAGCAAAGAGCACTCTTTGCATAAAGGATTTTAAAACAATTGCCCTTAGCTTAGGCAGTGTAAGAATGCTGAGCTAGACAAAACAATGAGCCATCTGTGCACCCTTCCCTCCTTCCCTTGTCTCTATCCTCCGAGCTTAAATCAGAGCTCCCCAAGAATGGCTGGGTCCCCCTTCACCTCCGCCCACCCTGTTTACAGCCTGCAAAAAAAGCCAGTTTTTTGGCCTCTTTTTTTTCTTCCTTTTTGTTCTTAAGAGCCCTTGCAAAATCTTCCTTTAAACCTCAGCCCTTTGTCAGGTGGTATCCCATCTACCCAGCTTTGTCAAGTGATCAAAAAATGCCTCCCACCAGCGATCCATTCCTTGTTTACCAACCCTGGAGGCAGAGTGGCACTCAGGAGCCCTAGTCACCCCTTTGTCCAAGGAAGGGAATACCATCTGAATGGGAGACCACCAAGATTTGCAGCCCTCTTTTGTTAGCCTGGTGTCACTGCCTATTGGGCCTCGATTCAAAATTGAGATGACAGTAGAGAGGCAGCGGAGTTAGGTAATCGCTATGGAGTTTCCAGCTTAGAAGAGAGAAACACCAATTGCTTAAATATCAAATAACATTGGCAACTTTATTACCAATTATTTGTTGCTACCAATTGTAACCATTGTCTCATCAAGTAACATGTACTATTCTAGTACTAGTCCGGAAGGCATGTTCCCACCACTAAATCTGGGCTGAGGAAAAAAAAAGGGGACTAATAACATTCAGCTCTACCTCTTCAAATATCCACTTTGTTTGTACCCCTATTCCAGGGAGCAAATAGATTAAAAAAGTCAACTATCCTTTGATCTCGCAGCTGGTATGGTCACACAGCTCAAAAATGCTTTTACCTTCGTGTCCCACTGAAAAAAAAAAATCTTTTAATTCTTAATTTTTAGAACATCCTAAACAGATCTTTATCTCATAAAGCAATCTTTCACCAGAAGACCAAATTTTGATCCTCCCCAGTCACTACTCCTCCTGGTAGGCTGAACTTGATGGGAGAGCAGAGTTTGAAAGCTCTCCCACATCATCCAGCACTAACCCAGCTGGGAGGTGAGAGTAAAGAAGCTCTGCCTCAGATCAACTCTCCTTCCATGTGCCAAGATCATAAATATGGAAGTTCTGCTGGCCAAAAAAAAAAAAAATCATCCAGTTTGAGCACTATGTCCCTTCCCCTGCATGGCAGTGAGAGGCTCATTTTACTGGGATGTACAGGCAGATGCACTACTAAACAGGAAGTGGGGCTTGCCTTCAGTAATGCTCAGCTATAAACCTACTTCCAATTTTTTTCCCCATTTTCTTTGATTGAAAGCAGTCCTTCTTGTAAATGCTAAATGAATTTCCTTCAATGTTTCAAAAAAACATTCCAAATCTAGCACAGTCCGAGCATAGTCTCATCCCACAACCTGTGCAGGCAAACACAGAAAGACCTCAGCACGAAGAGCGCTGCTCTCCGTAGGTGGCCCACGTCTTTCATTTCATTAAGGGTACTAACTACCGCCAACAAATGACATTTGGAAGTCAAGTGTGCAGTGCCTGGGAGGAGGAAAAAATATTTCCCTTTGGTGACCGTAGCTTCAAGGGAGGTCTGCCTCCAGCAGTCAAACACAAGGCTTAGAGGGTTCTGGTGCATTGCAAAGTCATTCAAGGGACACCCTCAATGGGGCACCTAAACAGGCATAATGCTTGGTTTAACTGGTTTTTTTGCCTGGGAAATAGAGAATTAAACTTTACAAGATAACATTTGTGCATATGCTTCTTTAAAATGTCTCCATAATTTTTTAACTCATTGGTCAAATTCAATCAAGTCCTTCAAAGGAAGACTTGTCTCCAAAATGTCACATCTCTACAAAGTACGCAAAACCAAACAGCCAGACAGAACAGAAGGATGTACAGGTGCTCACAGTAATCAAGTTTCAGTAGAAGCACAACTGTATTACCAGACACCAGACAACCCACACAGGAGAGGCTTATTTAAAGTACCTTCATTTTGTGAAAAGCTCAGTCTAACCCATTATCTTTATAGGCATGAAAAAATCTAACCACAATTTAGCCGTAAAATTAAGTACTTTACTAGAAATTGTTAGCCATAGATAAATTCTATGTATTTTAGATTAAGAATTTTAAAAGTAGAGTGTTAGCTCTCATATATTTTAGCTCTCGTAAAGAACCCATATATTTTAGTAAGGTTGGAAGTTCCCAAGGGAAAGTGCATAGTTTATAATTTCTTGAAAAGATTTGTCACAGGCAAGAATTTTGATAAAACAGAGACGGTTGCTTGCACCCATGAAGAGATGATAAAAGTGAGAAAGAAGACAAAACAGATGAGACAAGACTGGGTTTAGGTCTTGAACCAGGTCCAGAAGGCAGAAAACTGCACCAGAACCACGGAGTCAAGGGAAAAACAAGTGATTTGAGGGGGGCATGCTGTGGGGGAAAATGGGGTGGGACACGTGAAGTAATCCTTGAATCTGTAATTAGAGAATGGTATAAAGTTATGAAACCTGTGTGATTCCAGATGCACCCTCTGGGATTTTCTCCAATGGACCTGGCACTGCAATAACTGTGTGTCCTTTTTGACTTTCTATACTCAAAATGAGTCTAGAGAGTTTCTTCTCTGACTTTTCAGCATCAATGAGACAAATCCATTAAAAACCAGATCTTGTCCCCCCTGCAGCTAAACTACTCATTCCAACTCTGACAGATTCTCAAATAAGCTATCATTAAAAGAAAATATCTTTTTTTGTCACAGAATTCCCTAATTCCATTGTCTCTTCCTTCCCACTCTGCCATGAACCTTCTCCTTCCCTCTGCCTGACAAAAGACCAAACAAAAAATAAGCATTACATTCGTGGTCAGTCTTTGATAGACAAACAAAACCTAGGAAGAAAAAGGAAGCCCAGAGTATGGTCCCCACCTGGGACTCTCTCTCCTCCAAGTCCTAACTCTTGTACCTCTTTCCTAAACTGATGCTCACTAATATCCTCATCCACGTTATTCCCTTTAGCTGGGGCAGATGCTCCACCTCCAGCAACTGTATGAAGAAGAAAGATTTCTTCAGTACACTGGCTTAAGTTCAATTCCCCCAGATGAAGCCAAGGCAACACAAAGCAGGAAGTTATGGAGACCTAGAAGAAGCCTTTCAGGGTGACTGTAAACCTCTACAAACAACCCTTCACATCATCAGCATCACAAAGTCTGACCCAGGAACAGAACCACTGTTTCCTGATCTTCAGTTTGAGGATATGTCCCCAGCACTCAACCTTATTTCCCTGTTCCATGTGCTGAAGTAGCTACCACACAGCCATCCCTGACACAGCAGGTGTCCTTTAACTTCAGAGCTAACAGCCTAGAAAACAGAACAAGGATGAATAAGGAAGGGTTTACATATCTATGCAATTATTTAAGAAAGTCCTCAGGTTCCTCTGTGTGAAATATGCTTCAACATTACACTTGAAAGCAACTGGACACCATGAAAAATGGAAGAAAACCTTGACTTTTAAACTATTTTCTTTGAATTCCAGGCTCAACTCCCAAACTAAAGTGATTTGATCTTTAATCTCTCAAGGTAGACATACTGAATTCTAAAAATCTTGTCTGAAATATGGATCCACAACAAACACCACCTCTCTCTAACTTACTGTCTTCCAAAAGGCCCCCTATTGTATCCCATTTTCATGAAAACAAAGAGGGGCAGAGTCAGTCTTCACCATTTTTAAAGCATTCACTGTCACTTTGGAGTTTGGTGTAATATTTCAGCAGTTCTTTAGGCATGTGGTTTATAAATCACTTAGGGACCCATTAAATAGCAAAATTTAAGGCTAAAGGCTGGCAAGCTGAGGGCAGTGAGCTTTTACATTTATGAAAGGCTACAGAACTAAGAGGCCACTAAAGTGACAGCTGTCAGCACCACTCTGTCCCATATTCATGCAGGTTCAAAGGAGAAGCCAGCACGCACTCAAAAGAAAGAGAGCACTCGTTCCAACTTTCAGGCTATTTTCTAAATACTCTTTTCAAACTCCTTTTATACTCAGAAAAAGCCTTCCAGAAAACATCCACCCCTCTGCAAGCCTTGCATTTGTTACCTGATCCAGTTTTGCGCTCCTTTTTCTTCTACCCGGCTCTAACAAGCATCCTTGCCCTTTTACAAGTTAAGATCATTCAGAGGATCTATACAAGCAAGCAGAACACAAGCTGGACTGGAGATCTTGAAAGGCTCATGCTTACCCTCACCTTTAATAGGGAGGCACCACCCACAGAGACAACACATTATCCCGGCATGCACCGCTCCCTCCTGATCCAAATGGTAAGCAGCACAAATCAAAAGGACCACAGCAAGTTGGAACCTGTTGTCTCAGCGGGTGGTACCCTGCATCTGTAATAGAGATGAAGGCAGCTGTAATCTCTTTGGGTTTATGCAAATGGGATGCTGCACTTCAGCTCCTGGCCAGCCACCATGGAAAAAAACAAAACCAAAAAAACCCCAAACCCCACCACACTTGTCAATCTGAGGATGGTGTAGTAAACATCAAAACACAGCTGATCTGTTTCTTCTTGGGATGTGGGAAGGCCACAAATAAAAATCTTATCTCTTAACCCAGTCATAACTTAAGCTTTGCTTTCTATCGTAGCTCTGAATTACAATCCTGCAATTTTAATACAAATAAGACTATTGAAGGTGTTCAGGAATTCTATCACATCATGGTTTTCATTTTCCATGTACTTCTTTAAATTGTTAACAAAAAGGGTGAGCACTGAAATGCCAGAACAGTTAAGTGAAGATTCAGCCTTGGCCTTAGAGCAAACTGGTGACAGAAGTCAGTCTGATGAAAACACACATCCCTTCTTAGCTCCCTGGACAACCCTACAAACCCCTGTGTCAGCACAATCCAGGGCTGGAATACATCCTGGCACTGCAGTACCACAGAATGGATAAGGCTGGAAGAGACCACAGTGGGTCACTTGGTCCAACCTCCTGCTCAAGCAGGGTAATCCTAGAGCATATGGTACAGAACTGCAGCCAGACAGTTCTTGAATATCTCCAGTGAGGGAAACTCCACATCTTCTCTGGGCAATCTGTTCCAGTGCTTGGTCACCTGCACAGGAAGTTGAATATGAATTCTTCCTCATATTCAGGTGGAACTTCCCATGCGTCAGTTTCTGCCCATTGCCTCTTGTCCTACTGCTTGGCACCACCGAGAAAAGTCTGGCACCATCCTCTTGACATCCTCCCTTCAGACACTTAGACAATGATGAGGTCCTCTCTCAGACATTTCTTCTCCAGGTTGAACAGGTCCAGCTCTCTCAGCCTTTCCTCATAAGAGAGATGCTCCAGTTCCTTAATCATCCACATGGACTCACTCCATGTCTCTCTTGTACTGAGGAGGACAGAACTGGGCACAGCACTTCAGATTGGGACTCACTAGGGCAGAGTAGAGGGACAGGATCACCTCCCTTGACCTGCTGGCAATCTCTTCCTAATGTACCCCAGGATACCATTGGCCTTCTTGATCACAAGGACACACTGCTGGCTGATGCACAGCTTGTTGTCTACCAGGACCCCCAGGTCATTCCTGCAGAACTAAATTCCAACAGGTCAGCCCCCAACCTGTACTGGTGTCTGGGGTTATTCCTCCCCAGTTGAAGGATCCCGCATTTGCCTTTGCTGAATTTCAGACAGTTCTTCTCTGCCCATCCCTCCAATCTGTTGAGGCCCTTCTGAAGGGCTGCACAGCATTCTGGGGTATCACAAAATCAGAGAATCACAGAATATGCTGACTTGGAAGGAACCCACAAGGATCACTGAGTCCAACTCCTGGCCCTGCACAGGACCATCCATCCCCAAGAGCCACACCATGTGCCCGAGAGTATTATCCAAGCGCTTTTTGAACTCTGTCAGGCTTGGTGCTGTGACCACTTCCCTGGGGAGCCTGTTCCAGCACCCAACAACCCTCTGGATGAAGAACCTTTTTCTGATAGCCAACCTAAACCTCCCTGAGGCAACTTCAGGACATTCCCTCAGATCCTGTCACTGGTCACCACAGAGAAGAGATCAGTGTCTGTCCCTCCTGGCAGCTTTGTGTCATAAGTGAACTTGCTGAGGAGGCATCAACCCCTTCAACCAAGTCATTGATGGAGAAGTTAAACAATATTGGGCCCAGTATTGAACCTTGGGGGACACCACTAGTGACAGGCCTCCAACTAAACCCTGTGCCACTGATTATGGCCCTCTGGCTGTTCAGCCAGTTTTCAATCCACCTCACTGTCCACTCATCCTGAGTTTGCCTATGAGTATGTTGTGAGAGACAATGTTGAAAGCCTTGTTGAAGTCAAGGTAGACAATATCCACTGCTCTCCCTTCACCCATCCAGGTAGTTGTTTCATCCTGGAAAGCCAGGTTGGTCAAGCCCAATTCACCTTTAGTGAATCCATGCTGACTGTTCCTGATCACCTTTTTGTCATCCTTGTAAATAGAGACAGCCTCCAGAATGAGTGGCTCCATCACCTTTCCAGGGATTGATGTGAAGCTGACTGACTCATAGTTCCCTGGGTCCTCCTTCTTGCCCTTTTTGAAAACTGAGGTGACATTTCTTTTATTCCAGTCTTCAGGCACCGAACCCCACAACCTTCCAAAGACAATCGTGAACGGCCTAGTTATGCTGTCTACCAGCTCCCTCAGCACTCGTGGATGCATCCCATCAGGGCCCATGGATTGTGGATATAAGGTTTTCCTTGGTGTTCTATAACCCAGTCCTCCTTAACCAAGACAAAGTCTTCCTTCCAACATTCCTATAGCCTGGTCTCCTGGGCCAGAGATTCCTAGAGGCTGGTCTTGTCAGTGAAGACCAATGCAAAGATGGCCTTCAGCAGTAGCTGAAGCTGATGTTGCCACTGATGGAGTCAGATTCTGGCTAAGTCTGCTGATGCTGCCCTCCTCAAGCACCTGTTCTCCACGTGGAGCTGTAAAATTAAGTACTTTTTTAGAAATTGTTAGCCATAGAATTTATGTATTTTAGACTAAGCATTTTAGAAGGAGAGTGCTAGCCATAAAACCCATGTATTTTAGTAAGGTTGGAAGTTCTCAAGGGAAAGTGCATAGTTTATAATTTCTTGTGAAGATTCTTTACAGGCAAGAATTTTGATAAAAACAGAGATGGTTACTTGCACTTGTGAGGAGGCAGATAGAAAGCGAGAAAGACGATAAAACAGGTCCACGGGACTGGGTTTAGGCCTTGAACCAGTTCCAGAAGGCAGGAAGCCGTGCCAGAACCAAGGAGTCAAGAGAAGAACATAGCAAGAAAGACATTAATGCCCGGCATCAGGGGTTGCTTTATGACCTTTGAAGCAATTCAAGGGGGTGGGTGGAAAATGGGCTGGAACAGGTGAGATAATCCTTGAATCTGTAATTAGAGAGTTGTTTAAAGTTATGAAACTTGTGTGATTCGGGCTGCATACTTTGGGATTTTTTCTGATGCACCTGGCGCTGAAATAAATGTGTGTGCTTTTTGCCGACGGCCTGGCATCGGAGCACGAATCTGCAATTGCCAGCTGAGGCACGGTGCTTTGTGCAGATGCACAGGGATACGTTCCCTACTGCTGGCATTGCTGTGGGTGTTGCTGCTGGCAAGGGGTGCAGAAGGGCACAGGACCCGTCATCTCCTCTCCTGCAACGGAACTGGCCAGATGGTCCCTGCCCGCTGACACGCTGCACACACACTCACCACTGCAGTGCAGAATCTCCTCAGAAAGCAAGAACAGTCTGATAAAAGGCTCTACTTTAACCCTGCTGAATAGATTCAAGAAGTTACACATTTGTTTTGATTTGAAAGGAGATAAAAAAAAAGCTAAAAACAGAGTATAACTTGCAAAAGCATCCTGGAAGGATTTCTGCTGCCATTCAAGTTGTGCAACATATTCAACTGGAGAGACTTATTTCCATGCAAGCAGCTTGGCATGAAATCCCACCGAAAGGCCTGTGGTTCCCTAATGCTGTCATGACGTCATGATTTAGGATTTTTAGAGCTATCAACCCAGCACAGCTGGTGTCATGGTTGCAATTATACCATGAAACACTGAGGGGTTTTAAATGAAAAAGGTTTCCCTGTTCGGAATTCTTAGATTTCTTCCATGTTATTCTGTGGATTCTTAAAGCCAGACCAGTTCTGTAAGCAGAGCATAGCTGACATTTAAGCAGAGCAGGAAACAGTGCTGCTTTAACTGAAAATAAATCTGTCAACAAGGAGGCACAGGGAGAGCTCCACTTCAGACTTTTCAGGTTCTTATTAAAAAATATAAATTAAAGTCAACATTTTCACATTATTTGCTACATCTGTTTGCTATTCCATTATAAATAAAAATACAGGGGGCTCTAATTCAGTGTTAGTTCACTCAACAAAATCGAAAAGTCCTTTTCATTTAATACTGCATTATAATTGTTCTAGATTGTACTGTATTACCAGAGGAGGCCCACAAGAAATAAGCTATGCATTACCCAAAGTCAAGACGGACAACTAAAAAGACCTTTGTCAGTTCTTCCCTTTCTAAAGGATGAAGGACAGCAAGGTTATGGAAGCACATCCCTATTGTAGGAACCTTGCTGACTGTCACAAGCAGATCCATCTCTCCAGTCTTTGCAGAAAGAGCTGAGAAACAAAAAAACCCACAGACTCACTCCTATCTCCGGGGGTCAGGGCAGATGAGCAGAGTTCAGTGCCACACCAGCTTTAAAGGAAATATGGCAAAGATTTAAACAACTTCCCTGTCACCCTATGTTCCTGCCAACCATTCTGCAGCATGTTTTACCTGGGACAGTAGAACCCCAAAGCCCTTCAAGCAACAAAGAGACTGATACCCATTTTCTTAAACAAAAGCTTTATTAAACTCCCTGTTGGAGAACAAGAGCTTCCTGAGTGCACAGGAAATCCACCACACTCCTGCAGTGTGCACTAGGTCTGGTCTGGTGAAGTGCAGTTCCCATTGCCATCACATTTCAAGAGTAGTTGGCGAACAGCAATTGCTCTTGGGAGTAAGAATTGCTGGCAAGTGCTCAGCTCCTTTGAAAATCGTCTCTCGGGCAGTCTACAGTGCTCACCTACCTGGTGATAACTTCGGCTTCAGTGTTTTAAGAGATGTGTAGGTCTTGACAGGTCTACCACATGCATAATTGTATATTAAGACTTTTGGACACAAGAGCAGAACCCACCCACTTGACAGCACAAGTAGTATTAAGTTTTGTAGCCCCAAGAATGAGGCCAAATTAAAGGTGACTGCAGACAGCTTAACATCTCAGGGCAAGTGCTCTGGAGCCAGGAAGGCTGTTCCGGCCACACAGAGAGAAGGGAAACATATGCACGTACTCAGGACACAGAGATCACTTTGATGGATCTGAGCAGGCCTGTGCTGAAGAGGTTGCAGCCAATATCCCAAAAGCAGCACAGCAATGATGGCTTACTATTTGCATGCAGTGCCCAGCTGCAGCAGCCTCTGGCAGTGTGGTGCCAGGGGCAGCCAAGGCACACCAGCTCCCTTAAGCTTCTGCCCAGGATCACATCCAGGCAGGGCAGTCGGGGACTTCAGACCTCCCAAAGCATGGCACAGGCTTTCCTCCTGCTTCATTCAGCAAGCCTTGGAAATCACCTGCAGCTTGTGTCTAGAGATGGGAGTTTAATTCCTGTGCCCTGAAACCAGCAAAAGGCATGTCCCACTACCCCAATCCAAATTTCCAGACCAAACCATATGACAGTATGAAGAGTTAGGAGGTCTCATGCCAGGAAGTGATGTAAAGTTGTGACATTCCACCTGTGTGACACTTTCGATCCTCCACCCCCAAGTTTTCCACTATAAAAGCACAACAGGTTTTAGGAGTGAGAAGTCAGAGCACGTACCAGGACAAAGGAAGCTGTGTCTTTACAGAATTTGCATCTTCATTCATAAAACCACAACACCCTTCATGTCTTCAGCTGAGACCCTCATGTCCACTCCCCGCTCTAACCCAAAACCATCAGAAAAGAGTCTGAGCAAAGAGAACAGTCTCATTATGGGAAAAACTCGGGCTGACAAGTCACCAAAGAAAATAAGTCAGCACAGCTCTACTCTCTCTAAAATCAGTCTCATCACAAGGTGGGCAAACATAGGTCATCTAATCTTGGCAACCTCAGATTTTCAGTGGCATAGATGAAATATCACGATCTGAGAACAAAGGCACCATGTGAAGGCCTGCATGTCCATGCTAGGGTCTCTTGCAGAAGCAAGGGAAGGAAGCCTTTAATTTCATTTCTTTCACTTGCCCTACTTTTCCTCTGCCCCTGCTACTAATGACTGGAGTTAGTTGTTAGACGTGTTGGTTAAATGTCCCAGGCACATCCCTGTGACACTGGAGTCCTGTATAAACTCCAGTCTTAAGAGACTTGTCTTCTGAAAAGCAGTTCTGTAATCACAAACACAAGGAGGAAAAACAAAACAGGAGAAACTGCCTTGAGGACATGGGTAAGGTTAAAGAGACTGCCTGACTGCTGCTGTTGCAAGAGAAGCATTTGGGTGAAAAAAAAATGGTGGCTGAATCTTAACCAAGACAAACAAAAGGAGGAAAGCTTGGGTGAGCAAACTGGGGCCTTTGCTGCAACATTCGTCAAGGACATTTACCCTGCAACTATGAAACAATGCATAGAGAGTTTCAATAAACAGCAACAGCAGAAACTTTGTGGCATTTCTGGCTGGATAAAAGGCCATGTTCACAGCCCTGAGATCATGTCTGCTTAGCTACTGCTACTCACTTTAACTGGAGTTAGGAAGCAAGGTCAATTAAAGAAAGACAAGGGTAAGATTAGCTCACGCTGCCTGCTTGGTCTAAAACAAAATGTCTGCTAGAAACCATCCATACCAAGAAGCTAAGATAATAATTTAATTACTGGAGAAAAGACAGTCAAATAATTAGAATTTTAGGCTTCTAATACACAAATTGGCACTTTATACAGCAGCCACTGGGGTGGCAGCCTGCTGACAGTAACACTGCTGCGCCAGCAATAGCAAAAATGCCCTTACAGCAGTTTTCCAGAGGAAGGCATTTAACATGCACAGGGAGGGGTCAGGATTTAGGCGTATGACCATAACAGACTACCAAGAGTGAAAAACACAACAAGACAGACAGTTAAAAGAAAATTTCCCAACCAGCTAAAAGAAATAAAAAAAAACCTCTAACAAAAAAACACTCGACTTAACACTGAAAAGAAATATATTGCATACAAAGCCTGCAGAGGGGAACATAGAAATTCTTCCACATAGAAGAACAGGCAAACCTCATCCTTTGTGAGACCAGGGCTGGGCTATTCTCAGCAGAAAACCAGCTGTTCAAATAATATGAACAGCAGGACAGGGTTTTACCTACATGGCCCCAAAATGCAACACAAAACACAACATGCAGCTACAGAACTTGAATGGCACTTACTCATGTACCCTGTTGTCTCCATACAAGTCACTTAACCCAAAGCTGACGTAGTGCCAATGCTCAGGAACATTCAGTGCTGGATTTCCCAGGTTTCTGTACATGCTAACATAGTCCAGAGGGTCAGGTCCTCCCAACCTGCATTAAAAACAGAAAGATTACTAGGTAAGTTAGTTTATTCAAGACAAATAGCAAGTCTCCACAGGTGCTACAAGAGGTTGTACAAAGACCTGGTTTTAAACACAGCTAGTGACAAAAATTAAATTAGCATGCTCTAGTTACCTCCAAAAAAAAAAAATAATTGAGGAGAAAGGTTGGGTTAAGTCCAGAATGATTCAAGCACAGGAAGGCAAAGCGCATGTGTGCAACATACTACAATGTTTTAAAAGTTAAAGCATAAAAACCTCTGGAAAAATCATATTAAAGCTTCTACAAAACACAAAGAAAATTGGAAAACTGTACTAGTAAAGAGCAATAGCTGTATCTGCATTGCAACCTCTTAATTCAGTCCAGAGGCACATACCTCAAAAAAAAGTGATGCTATTCCTCAAAGTAGAATTTGAAAGGGCTAAGTTTTGAGGAGAGTACTCCATACTTCTGAACACAGAGAAAGAAGTTAAAAGAGTGGAGGAGAAAAACATTGATTCAGAAGAATTAGCACCATAACTTGTAAAATACACCACTTGCATTAATCAAGGAGTAAAGAGCATCACTGCATCCCCTGCTTCAACACTAGGATGTGTTCCTTAAAATAACATTACTTAAAAGTCAATGCAGTACAGCCAGGTCATGTTAAGCAGTAATCACCACAACCTGCATCCACCCTTCCTGTTACAAGGCACAGGGAAGCGAGGCCAGTGTGTCAGCAGAGAGCATGGCATGCTCCTCCTGCCACTCCTGTCACATCTGCCCGTTCAAGGCAGGACAACTCCCCACTGAGGGAAGGATCACACCACACTGTTTTGCTTGCAGTTCACTCTGTCAGTCATAAAACACCTACCACAAGCAGTTACTGAACGGTGTGAGCAGCTGTTTAACTGTTTCCTGACTACAGTTCACTTTGTTCTCAAGTAAAACTCTCAACTGCTCCAAATAAGAAAATCCAAATTAAGATGACCCCCCTTCATTGAAACCATACTGATTCCCCTCATCTGCATTGTCTGTTCAGACCCTGACACAATCATCCGCAGGTTGCAGGGCAGCCTGTGCTTCCTTTGCTAGCCCTGGGGGTTTGTGTATCACCATCAGGCAGTCTCTGTGGCTAGACAGATGGATCCAGCCCTAGTGCAGAGAGACACACTATTTGAAATCCTCTGCCACCTTCTTTTGCCTAACCTTATCAAGACTGTCCGAAGTAGCATATCAGCCTGTTATATTAAAGGCTCTTTCCACGGGTGGGCTGTGCTGCCTCCCTCCTACTGCTGCAGGAAAAAAAAGCAGAGTCTTTATCTAACAAGTGACTTTCCCTAGGACAGCTTCCACCCTCTGAAGTCACGTAAGGCCACCACGGTGGCTCCAGACCAGTTCCAGTTTCCCCAGCAGGTCAGTCAAGGATGCATCCCAGGATACTGGGGCAGGACAGAGGGGATGAGTAGCCCACCCCCAGTAATGGCACAGAAGTCCATTGGTGAGGGCTACATCACAACTATGCAGCCTTCTTGTATGACAAGAAGCATCTTCATGGAGTAAAAGGCAAACTGGTGAGCAAGGCCAGGGAATGCAAGTTAGAACCCGGGATGGAACAAAGTCTGATTCTCAGTAGCCACCTGGGAAACACTCATTCTCAAAATCTAGCAATAGTATGAAACACTCAGGAAAAAACAAGTCCCCTCTGACACACCCATTCCCCACTTGTTCCCTCTTGCCAGCACAAGGTTGCAGCGGAGGCTGGGATCTCTACCGCAAACACCCATTCAGGTGGTTCTGTTCAGAGTGTGGCACCAATGCCCTCGCCAGTACTCAGGCTCCCAGGGATCCATGATGGAAGTAGCCAAATGGAAGAAATTCCGGTCAGGACAATCACTCACTCCCAAGGAGTGGCAGTGAACAGCAGCAGCCACACACAATTACCACCCTGACTGGGAAGACTCCAGAGCAAGGGAGATCCATACACTGACCAGCAAACCAGTGTGAGAGATTAGTGAGTGGTCAGAGCAGTTGTGTAGGATTTGCAATGAAGGGACCACCTGATAAACAACCAGCACCTCCCACATGCAGAAAACCTGCTTCCAAACTGGGTTTAGTAACACCTTTAGATGTCAAACGATCCGTTCTGGAACACTGCTGACACAGGCACTCTGACATGGACAGCACACAAGACAAACCCTTACACTGCCCTTTTTCAGGACAGGGACTGTTCCACGAGTACATGCTTTTCCCTAGGCCTACTCAAAGGTATTTGGTCAGGTCTGATACAGATGGAAAGTCCTGCCTAGACTGCACCAGGTGAGGCAGACACCTCTCTCACTTCCATCAGCAGCCCTGTGTTTCCTTCCAAAGGCCAAACCTCTCTGGGCTATCCAGGAGGTGACCACAGCGATGCAGCACCAGCCTGCTCAGGGGAGTCAAATTCTGTCCTGTCCAGAGCAGACCCGGACAGAGTTCACTACCCACTGATTTACATGCTGCTCGATGACCCAAGCAGACTGCCTTTACTTCCTGAGAAATCTGGTAGGCTTGGAAGAGAGGTAAACAAAAAGCCTGCAATGGTGGTGACTAATTAAATTTTGAAAAACACATATCCAAGCCATATACCTATCCCAGAACCACTGCAACTGCAGGAGCATCCAGCAGGAGCTTTAAGCCAGCTACCTGGAGCACAGCTAGTAGTGTACCCAAGGCTCACCAAAGGTTAGTCAGCACAGATATTCATCCAGTTTCGGTGGCAGGTTTCACTGCTCCAAGGTTGGGCGCCACTGATGCCTATTGTGGTACATCCTCCCACCCACGGCTGCCGTGGCAGGGTTCGACCTTGAATCACAATCTACATATCAGTACATGGTTCACACAAAGAGCTGGAAGCGTTGGAGGATTTTATTAGGAAGAGCTGAACTTCAAAGCCAGAGGTACAGTACAAATTTGTTACATTCTCTATTCATGGAGCTCATTCACAAACAAGAAGGGCAGCCTCGGGGGAAACCCCCGGATTTGCATCTGCACCAAGAGTCTTCTTTTGACTGACGTTTAGAGCGCTCTGAAGTTTCTGTGGAAGTAGAAATGCAAAGCGGGCAGAGGAAATAGATCCACAATGGGAAAAAATTCAAAAATTCCCAGTTCATTCACCCCCGAGAAGTCCTCAATGCATGGTTCATAGTCACTTCCCAGCAGGTGACAACAGGACTGCTTTTCACAGCTACCTTTTGATAACCCTTCAGAAGTAATCCACAATCCCCAAGTGGCTGCAGACCACAGGTCAGTGCACTGTTTTTTGAATATATGGCCTAAATTCAAGACAGGTGATGAAAAACCAACAGTCCAGCCCAAAGTATGCCTGTTTCAAAACCTGTCACAAAGGAAAGTACATATTTGCTTGTTTCAGCAGCAATTCTATGCAACAAGATATTTCACTTAAAGATACTCAACCATGTTTTATAATAAAAGCGGACACTGGACATCAATAGAGAAAAACTTCATCTCAGCACATGGCCTTTATAAACACAGCCAGAAACTCTTCAAAAAGATTGAATCACAAACTCTCTCCCAAGATATGCAAACAGCATTTAGAAAAAAGACTAGTTCCATTAAATAACTCACATGGCTAAACTCCTCCATGTAATAGGCATGGAGTTCTGCAGATTCTCCAACATTAAGGATCTGCTCTGACACGCAAGCTGAGGACTATGATTTCAGCTACCAGAACAAAAAAAAAAACACCTCTGTTAACCATAGAGAAACTGATACATATAATTAAAAGCTGATTTAGTGTTACAATATTTCTCCTAAGGCAGGGAACTTAGTTCAGCAATTTCCTCTTTTAATCTAAACCAGCTAATAGCTGGCAGCTCGGGCAGAGGAGGACAGATTAGCAGAGAGTGAGCTGTGGCAGAAGTCATTTTACCAGACTTCACAAAACCAAGCTCCAAGTTTCACCTTACAAAGGAAGAGAAAGTATGTGCAGTGTCCACATAGGCTTCACCTTGCACAAGAATTTCCTGCACAGGATAGCAGTAAGAATCTCACCTCTGGTTTCTACAAGCAAAGCTCTCGGCTCTTGCTGCTGAGTTGACAGTCGGAAGAACCACTACGTGGAAAGTGCCAGGATAAACAGGCCTTCACATTACTTCTTACTTGCAACCTGCCATTACTGCCAATAGCAGTTTTTCCAGTGTTTGAGCTCCAATTGAAGTGAAATCCTAATCAATCCCTTAAGCAAACAAGCACCAATGTTTCTTCCCAAACAAGGGTCTCTGCCATTTTTCAATATATACCTAAATTTCCCTCAACCCCCACAAATCTTACATCACTCTAGTCAGTGTTGTTTTAAGCTGTTGACAGGAAAGAAGTGCTGACTCCCAAATCGAGATGACTGGAAACTCCTCAGGACTGAATATCTGAGATTAGAAATGGGTATAAAAACAGACTGATCAGACCATCACCAAAGTACTGATGCACACAATCAGGAAATTATTTGTATTTTGAAGTCTCAGATTTGCAACATCTCAGCCCATTGTGTCAGTTTAAGTACAATCCCCCCCCCAAGCAATAAGGGCTAAGAGTACTGTGAAAACCAACAGCAATAGCTTGTGTGTCAAAGCAGCATCAGGGAGGATGTTATTCTGCTGTTCCTCAGGAATCTAACCAGAGTTAAAATGAACTGTAAATAAAGAAGCTGAGCATTGACTAAAGTTTTTCCAAGTGGTGGAGTAGGGACTGGTCAATGTCAGGTACAGCAAACTCTCGGGGGTGACTTTATCGCACTCCTTAGGCCCAGAAGAGGCGGTTGAGCAGCAAAGTGATAGTAAAAAGCAAAAGGAACTCCTCTTCACATGAGGTTAGATGCTAGACACTTACTCCATAGCTAAACATCCGAGTGCTTCCTTCATGCCACTCTCCCACATAAACAAAGGCTGTTCCCGGTGTCAGACACTGTGTCAGCAGACACTGAGCAGCAGATTCACAGTCTGCGATAACACATGGCTATGCAAGGCCAAGAGGAGCTGGCACTGCCCCGTGGGCTTTACGGGTATGCACAGCGTGTGTCCGGCCTGGGGCCGGAATGCGGGATCACTCCGGTCAGTGCCGGCCACACTGGAACCCCAAGCTCCCGGATACAAGATAGAGCTCGTGGCTCCTGTCCAGAAGGGGAAACTCCAGCCCCTCACCCTCTGTGGGAATCCTCCAACGAGTAACACACACTCCCCTTTTGTACGACCTGCCCCAGCCACGGCCTTCATCAGCCACCTCTCATTCATGGACCCTTCAAATCACCCCAGAAGCCCCAATACACCCTCCTGTCTTCACTGCAACCCTCCCTACAGCCTTCCCCCCTATTGCCAGTGTATCCTCCCTAGGACGCCCCCAAACACACCGCCTGGACACCCAATGCATTCCCAACGCCTCCATCCCATCCCGGCCACAAGAGTATCTCACCCCAAACTCTGGGCACAGCTCGCGGTCCCTCTCCCCTTGCTAGGACCCTATCCAGCCCTGCGGCCTCACTCCCTGCAACGTCCCCAGCCCCACTGCTGCTCCCAACCCCACTGCTCCTCCCAAACCCTCTCCTATCCCACACAAGGCGCCGGCCCCACCGCTTCCCCCAGCTCCACGCGAGACCCCGGCCCCATCCAGGCCGCCTCACCAGTACTTGAGGATGGCGGTGACCTGGAGCGGGTTGGGCTGGTCGGGGTAGAGGCGGCGGCACTCGCCGTAGATACCGTGCAGCCCCGGCGGGAACAGAGACGGGAAGGACCCGGACGCGGAGCCAGAGCCGGACCCCGGCCCACCCGCGGGGGGCCCCCCGCCCTGCCGCACGCCCTCCATGTCCTGGAGACGACTGGTCCCGGCGGATCCCGGCTGGTCCCGACCCCGCTCTGCTCCCGCCCGGCGCTCCCGGCCCGGCCCGGCCCGGCCCG